>NC_091554.1:49512489-49522489 GCF_042767895.1 Penaeus vannamei | reverse complement strand
CAATTAAGATTTTTAATTGCAAAAACAATCCCTGGCGTCAAAGTTTCTACATGAAGACGTTGAAAAATAAGACTTCTGTATTTCCAGCGCAATTCCGCCCTGGATGTCCTGCGCATAATGGGCGGGAGGCGGACCCGATCCCGTCCGCCTTTTGTTTGCAAATGGGGAAATAGAAGACTATGACGAAGAAGGGGAGAAAAAATGAAGAGGAAAAAGAGGGAGAAGGCGAAAAGGCGATGGAGAAAAAGTAGAAAAAAAGAAGATAGGAAAAATGAGAGAGAAAAAAAGGTGCAAATATATAACTTGTTCCTCGTAGGTACCACATAAACACGCTAAACTTTTAATCATACTTTTATCATCATTTTTCTCGCTCGAAAATATATTGGAAACGCTGGGAAACTTTCCCTTTGTGAAGTTCCTGTGTTTGTCATGGGCGGCTGAGCTCATGGCAACACCAAATGACAAAGTTCTTCATTTACATGGCGAAGGAGAGATGATTTTCCCTGTTGTTTTAAACTGAATATTGCATTTACATGCGAAAGAAAGAAAGAATTCCTCCTCCTCCTATTTTCCTTCTAGGATTTTGATCTCCTTTATGACAGTGAAGGAATTTCTCCCGTGATACATATCTGTACTCTGTCAGGGAAATTAAACTTGGCAGGAAGCCTCTACCCCTTTATCTAATTATCCCTCTATCTATCTGCCTATCCAGCTCTCTGTCCATTCATCTATTCGCCCTTACATCCACCTGTCCTTCCCTCCTCCGCCTGTCACAGAGAAACTTTCGGAGAACAGAGAGTAGAACAATTAACGGCGCTGTAATTCATAACACGCTGGTGGTTTTACGAGTCCACTTTTAAATGGACTTTGCTCAACTTTGCTTTATCACTTTGTTCTCTTGCATTTTATCTTATAGAATAAATATTACCTTTAAGTTATTTTACTCACGCGAAATGACCCCAGTAAATCTCCCTACTATTATATTCACAAAATATATATACATAATTCTCCCAAGATGACACCATTCCTGCGGAGATAAAATATTATACACTTTGTCTTCATTTTACATCCGAAATTCCCATTACTTCTTACAGTGAAAAATTTCCCCCCACTTTTTCTCTCTTTTTTTTTTCTTTTTTACTTCAAATAGCATTCGACATTCGCAGAGACCCTTTCATCGTTAACACCTGCGTGTGATGGAAAGGCATTTCTCACGCAAGGATGCTTCTACACTCGAGTCCTCTTGGCGCCTCGTTTGCCTTGTGAATTCGATGAGGTTCCTTCAGCTGTGAAGGACTTCGGCGGACACTGCTCACTCGTACGGCCGGTCGGCTCGCCTCGTGGGCTGTCTGTCTGTCTCTTATTCCCTTCGACAGCTGACTTTCTTTCTTGTTTGTCTGTTGCTGTTCCTCGCGCTCTGTGTCTCTTTGTCTGCTTCTGAGTGTCAGTCTGACTGTCTCCTTTCATTTCTTTCCCTTAGCATAGCTTTCACTCTTTGTATACAGTCCCCGTCTGCTCTCGGTACACCCCCTCTATCTCTCTATCTCTCTCGATCTCAATCCATCTATCTCTGTCTATCTTTTGTCTATCTATCTAATTCTCCAGAAAAGGACGAGTAAGATATGACCTTCATTCTACGCCCCCGCTGACCTCAACCGCCAAGGGAAATCTACTCCTTTTCGCCCCGAAATTTTAATGACCCGATCCTGTCTGAGGTTTCTTCAAGGTTTTTAAAGATATTTATAGGTGAGAGGGGAGGAGGATAAGACGAAGTAGACGAAAGAGAAGTAGAGAGAGATGGATTGGTAATGAAAGAGAATAAGACAGAGCTACACGTATATGAGAAAGACGAAACCTACGACGATATATAAAGTTTTCAAGCATATATGAATAAGTAGCTCCCTATCATGCTTTCTCTCTCTCTCTCTCTCTCTCTCTCTCTCTCTCTCTCTCTCTCTCTCTCTCTCTCTCTCTCTCTCTCTCCATCTCTCTCTGATTCTCTCTCTCTCTCTCTCTCTCTCTCTCTCTCTCTCTCTCTCTCTCTCTCTCTCTCTCTCTCTCTCTCTCTCTCTCTCTCTCTCTCTCTCCCTCCCTCTCTCTCTCTCTCTCTCTCTCCATCCTTCCTTACCCTCTCTCTCTCTCTCTCTCTCTCTCTCTCTCTCTCTCTTCTCTCTCTCCAAGCACCCCTACTTGATATTAAAGAAACATGAAACCTTCTAGAGAATGATGGCACACTCTCTCCCACTTCTCTCTCTCTCAAACATCTCTCTTGTCCCTCGTTGGAAAGTAAACTCTCTCTCTCTCCATGAACAGCATGCAATCAATTAGAAATGATTGTTAAGCAAATATAGAGCACTCTCTCTCTCTCTCTCTCTCTCTCTCTCTCTCTCTCTCTCTCTCTCTCTCTCTCTCTCTCTCTCTCTCTCTCTCTCTCTCTCTCTCTCTCTCTCTCTCTCTCTCTCCTTCTTCCATCCTTCCTTCCCTCTTTCTATAGCACTGTTTCTCCAAGCACCCCCTACTTAGTATTAAAAAACATGAAACCTTCACAAGAGAATATTAAACACTCGCTGCCAAAACATCTCTTTGTCTCGTTGGAAAGCTAAGCATATTACTGTACATGAACATGCAATCAATTAGAAATAGATTGTTAAGCAAATATGGGCATACACTATGTAGGCTTACATTATCTAAAAAGACCAGACCTAAAATTTAGGTATATATAAGAAAATAAATACAGTAGACAATGATATAAAACACATGAAAACGTGTACACGGGGACGACTACAAATAACAATAATGAAAACAGATTTTGTATATGAGGGCAACTTCCATTCCATAGAGCGAGATGACGAAGGTGATATCAAATAATTTTGTAGCAATTTCTATGCAAATGGAGTGTAACAAATAGCATATAAAAGTAAAAGGAAATGAAACAGAATATGAAACAAAAATATGTGAATGAATAAAGAAATTCCATAACGAACTAAAGGCAAAAAAAAAAAAAAAAAAAAAAGATATAATCATGAAATGTCATCATAAAATGTTTGAAATTGAAACGAAACCCTGTCGTAAATTTCTGCAAGTCATACTTATCCAATAAACTGGTAAATAATTGTATAATGAGCGGGAAAAATCAATAAATCAATCATTACATTAATTTTCATATTCAAAGGAATTTGTAACAATAATGATGACGATAGTAAAGATAACGATAATAATAATATGAACAATAATAATAATGATTATCATAATCATAATAATAATGATGATAATGATAACGATAATAATGATAATAATAATATTGATAATATTGATACTGATGATAAAGCATATAGAACATACACACAAAATAAATAGAATGAATGGACAAAAAAATGGTTACCTGGCAGATTCGTGATAATTGGGTCGGTCATCCGAGCAGCAACCGAAGGGACAGGAAACCCCGAGGACAGGGTCGCCCTCTCCTCGGACGGGCCTCTCCCCCTCGAGGCGGAGGGGACGGCGGCGCTGCTTCTGCTCGCGTTTTCGGGAGAAAACGACTCGGAAAGGACAAACTGGGGGTTTCGGAAGTACGCTTGGAGGAGTACGTGCATATCGGTTAGGCTGGTGAAGGACTGATAACAAGAGGTTTTTCTGCCATATAACGAAAACCGGGAAGCTGTCTAGCAATATCAATAGGCACTCGATGCCACCCGTGTTTGGCCGCGCGGTTTGCTTGGGCCATGACGCTGTCATGATTAGGCTGCGTGCTAATAACATGCGGATAAAATCAGCCGTCACGCAGTCTCACGGGTGCACACAAGGCTTCACAAAGACGTCCCTTGTTGCTGAGGAACAATGGCAGGTTCGAAATCTGGATCTCAAGGGCGACAGCTCCCGAGTCCGATCGTGGAGTTAATAAGGATTCGCGAAGAAAAGGGCGAGTGAACGACGCAGGCCGATACAAAGAGCGAGCAAGGCAGAGTTTTGTCTCAGTCGACGAGCACTGAGGATTTTACTTGCCAACTTCTAACTCATTGTCAATGAATTGTTTCGTCGTTACATTTTTTTCATCTCGGGATAAAGCTAGAAGTCTTACCACTGCAGACGCCTCGCTTATAATTTGAATTATTGAATTAGGGAAAGTGTTTAATTAAAATTAAAGGAGATGGATACGAAGCCCATAGACAACGGGAACTGATAACTCACAAGAATGTTTTTTACCTAGAAGGGGAGACTTGCTTGTCTCCGTCTCTCGTCACCAGCGATACACTATTCAAGAATGACTAACGCCGGTGTTTTTTGAAGCCGAAGAGGAAAGTCTCCTGACGGCTACGAAATCGGCGCGCGCGGCTGGCCCGGACTGCGGCCGCTGCTGCGTCGGAGGGCGAGCCCCGATACAGCGTCACCCGGCGGAACGCACGGCATTTTTTTTATAGGTGTCTCATAAGTGGGACCCGTCGTGAAGGGATCCCAGAGAAGTAATTCATAGGCCTTGGAAAATTGGTTAGGGGTAATTTTTACTATTTTCATAGCAAAGGGGAAGGGAATTTGGGAATGGATTAGAGTTAATACAACGTATATATATATATATATATATATATATATATATATATATATATATATATATATATATATATATATATATGTATGTATATGTATATATATATATATATATATATATATATATATATATATATATATATATATATATATATATATATATATATATATATATATATATATATATATATATATATATATATATATATATATATATATATATATATATATATATATATATATATATATATATATATATATATATATATATATATATTATCCTTTTGTTAATCCAGGAATCGCCGTCTCTATCCATTTTAGGATTCAGGCGTTGGCGCTCCCTCCCTCCCCCGACCAAACCGCCACAGCTCACCACTTGGTGTATAAATGACACAGCTCGACAATGGCAGACTGCTGTCATCTCCTGCAGGACGTATGGGAGGGCAACGCGCTCTTTCAATTGCTGTTTTTCTTCTTTTTAGGACCACGTCTTCCCGAGGCACATCGCCTGGTGTCAGACGGCGTGCTTCGACATCTGACACACATCTTTATTGGTCTCTTGGTGGCACGTCGGAGCAAACAGGTAGTAGCAATGATGATAATGCTGCTGATGATAATGATAATGATGATAACAATATTACTACTAATAACGATGATAATGTTAATATCTATAATAATAATGATAATGATGATAATAATAACAATAATATAACAATGATAATTTTGATACTAATAATGATAATACTCATGATGATAAAAAATAAAGGTAATGATGCTAAAAGTATTAATGATGATGATTGTAACGGTAATTATGTTAACAACAAAAGAATAGACAAGGTAGTAATTATAAAGATAACAATTATAGAAATATTAATGATATTGATAATCATAGTGATAATAATGATAATAATAATAAAAATAATAAGAATAATAACAATAGTAGTAATGATAATGAGACAATATTGATAATAACAGTTAACATACTTTTTTAAATAATTAGGACTATAATGATAATAATAAAAATAATGATAATGATATTGGTAATAATGAGAGTAACAAAGATGATGGTAATGATGATGATAACGATGATGATAAGTTATGATGGTTGTAATGATGATAATAATGATTATGAAAATGACAATGATAATGATTATGATCATAATGATAGTAATAATGATAATAACAATAATAGTAATAACAATGATGATGATGATGATAATAGCAATAATGATAATAGTGCTTGTAATAGTAATAAGGATAATAATAATAATGTTAATATTAGCCATACTACTAATACTAATAATAATGATAATGATAATAATAATGTTAATAGTAATAATAATAATGATAATAACAACAATAGTAACAACGATAATGATGATGGTGATGGTGATAATGATACTATTAATGATAATAATAATAGTAGTAGCAGCAATCATAATGTTAATGATAATGATGATGAAAATGATAATAATAGTGGTAATAATAATGATAATAATAATGATGATGAAAATGATAATAATAATAGCTAATAATAATAATAATAATATCAATGCGAATGATAATGAGGATTATGATAATGATAACAGTTATCAAAATAATGAAGACAATTATGATAATAATGATAACGATACTAATAGTAACAATAATGTCAATTTAGGTATGATAATAATAATGATGATGAACATAGTGATTATAGCAATGATGATAATGATAATAGAAAATATAATGATAATCTTTGCAATAATTATTATAATAATAATAAAGAATACACATATTGATAATAATGATAATAATAATAATAATAATGATAATAACAATAATAATGACGATAATAATAATAGTAATCATAATAATGATGATAAGATAATAGACTGATCATACCAAAAGAATGATGTGATGACAGGGAAGGTGTTACCAATAAAGCCAATAATCGTAATGATAATCACGATGGCGCAACAATACTAGTGATGACAATGGCAAAGAGAACGACGCGAGTACAGCCGCAGGCGACGCCCACGACGAGGCGAGAGCAGCAGTGCCGGCGAAGAAGGCAGCAACAGCGCTGGCTTCGGCGTCGTCAATCAGCGCTGGCTTCGGCGTCGTCAATCAGCACTGGCTTCGGCGTCGTCAATCAGCGCGGGCTTCGGCGTCGTCAATCAGCGCGGGCTTCGGCGTCGTCAATCAGCGCTGGCTTCGGCGTCGTCAATCAGCGCTGGCTTCGGCGTCGTCAATCAGCGCGGGCTTCGGCGTCGTCAATCAGCGCTGGCTTCGGCGTCGTCAATCAGCGCTGGCTTCGGCGTCGTCAATCAGCGCTGGCTTCGGCGTCGTCAATCGGCGCTGGCTTCGGCGTCGTCAATCAGCGCGGGTTTCGGCGTCGTCAATCAGCGCTGGCTTCGGCGTCGTCAATCGGCGCTGGCTTCGGCGTCGTCAATCAGCGCGGGTTTCGGCGTCGTCAATCAGCGCTGGCTTCGGCGTCGTCAATCAGCGCTGGCTTCGGCGTCGTCAATCAGCGCTGGCTTCGGCGTCGTCAATCGGCGCTGGCTTCGGCGTCGTCAATCAGCGCGGGTTTCGGCGTCGTCAATCAGCGCTGTGTCCCCGGGAGGAAAAGTTTGCGCTGGTCGTGTCCTTGACGAGCGACGCCCGAAGTTGGAACAAATTCTGATCAAACAGAATGGCAAAGGACGCGTTCTGAGGGCGGCCTGACCTCTGCCCCGTTGGACGACTCAGGGGCTCAGCGAGGTCTGCCATCGCCCGAAAATGAGATAGGACTTCATCGAAATCTAAACCCGGTGGAACGAGAAAGAGATACATAGAGAGATAGAGATAGAGAGCGGGAGGAGGATTCGGAAAAGAGTGAAGGAAGAACTAAAGAGGGAAGAAGATGCGAAGGAGAGGAGAAAAGAGAGGTGAGTAACAGGAAAAGAGAATAAAGAATTGATGAAATACTGTAAAAGGGGGAAGAAGAAACGAGAGAAAAGAGGACACGGCGAAGTGTGATGGAAGGAGAGGAAGAGGAGGAGGATATATGGAATAAAAAAGGAGTGAAGAGAGTAGAGGACACGAAAAAAGTAGAGGAAGAAGAGGCGAGAAAGAAATAAAAATGTATATAGGAAAAAAGTGAAAAAAGAAGAAAAAATACGGAGAGAAGAGGATGCCAGGAGGAAGTAATGAAGAAAATGACGTAGAGAAAAGGAAGATAAAAATGGAGTAGAAATAAAAAGAAGGCGAGAGAGAAAAGAGAGCGATAAGGGGGTATGAAGAAGAGCGGAGGAAGGAGAGGTAAGGAGGAGGAGGAGCCCGAAATGTAAGAGAAAGAAGAGAAAGTGGACAAGAGTGGAGAGGAAAGACAGGCGGAACAGAGTGCACAGTGGAAACATGATGTGGATTTGAGTGAAGAAAATAGAAATGATAAAATAGAAGAAATGAAAAATAGAGAAGAGGGAACGGGGGAAGAGGAAGAGGAAGGAGGGCGTGGGGAGGGGAAAGGAACGCAGTTACAGTAAAAGGAAATGGACAGAAATCAAGAAGAGAACTCTGGTTGATGGAAAGGGAGATGGAGAGGAGGGGAGAGAAAGTGGAAGTAGGAAAGACTGAAATTAAAGATAAACAGAAAGCGAAGGAAAGAACAATCAGCAAAAACAAAACTAGAAAAAAAAAATAGAACGAGATAAAGACGAATGGGAGAAGAGACAGAGAGAGAGAAAAAAGAGACGAGAGAGGCAGACGAAACAAGGAAAAGACAAAGCAATAAAAACAAACGAACGCCAGGCCAAAACAACAAGCAAACAGAACCGCCAGACGAGAACCCAGATCCCGGGCGAAAAGGCGCGCGGTGGTCCTGTGGCCGGAGGAGTACGCGGCCTCACCGGCGGGGAGATCGAGGCCTAATAAAGCGCGGCCGAAGAGCCTCTCTGATTGCTCTGTTTGTGTTGCTGATGATGGCTGCAACGGCGACCAGGGAGGGAGGGAGGGAGGGAGGGAGGAGAGAAGGGAAGAGAAGAGGGAGGGAGGAGGGAAAGGAAGCGGGGAAGGGGAGTAGGGGGAAGGGAAGAGAGGAGGAGGGGAGGAAGGGGGAGAGGAGGGAGGGGAAGAGAGGAGGGAGGGAGGAGGGAAAGGAAGCGGGGAAGGGGAGTAGGGGGGAAGGAAGAGAGGAGGGAGGGAAGAGGGAAGGGAAGAGAGGAGGGAAGGGGAGAGAGGGGAGGGAGGGAGGAGGGAAAGGAAGTTGGGAAGGGAGGGGGGAAGGGAAGAGAGGGAGGGAGGGAGGGAGGGAGGGAGGGAAGGGAAGAGAGGAGGGAGGGAGGAGGGAGAGGAAGCGGGGAAGGGGAGTAGGGGGAAGGGAAGAGAGAGGAGGAGGGAAGAGGGAAGGGAAGAGAGGAGGGAAGGGGAGAGAGGAGGGAGGGAGGAGGGAAAGGAAGCGGGGAAGGGGAGTAGGGGGAAGGAAGAGAGGAGGGAGGAGGAGGGAAGGAAGAGGGAGGGAGGGAGGAGGGAAAGGAAGGGGAAGGGGAGTAGGGGGAAGGGGAAGAGAGGAGGGAGGGAAGAGGGAAGGGAAGAGGAGGAGGGAAGGGAAGAGAGGAGGGAGGGAGGAGGAGGAAGGGAAGAGAGAAAGGGAGTGGAGGAGGAGGGAAGGGAAGAGAGGAGGGAAGGGAGCAGAGAAAGGGAAGAGAAGAGGGAGGGAGCAGGGAAAGGAAGCGGGGAAGGGGAGAGAGGAGGGAAGGGAAGGGAGGAGGGAATGGAAGAGAGGGAGGGAGGTAGAAGGGAAGGGGAGAGAGGAGGGAGGGAGGAGGGAAGGGAAGCGGGGAAGGGTAGAAAGGGAGATAAGGAGAGGGGGAGGGAAAAGGGAGGAAGGGGAGAGGAGGAAGGAGGGAAGCCTATAGGAATAAGAGAGGGAAAAAAAGGGGAGAAAGGGAGGGAGAGAAGCAGGGACAGGTAGGAAATAGGAGAGAAAGGAAGCAGGATAGGAGAAAAAGAGTTAGGAGGGAGGAATGGAGGGAGAGGGAAGATGGCTACAGGGAGGGAGAAAGAGAAAAAGAAAGAAACGTAAGTAGATGATTAGGAAGACAGATAGAAGGATAAAGAGAAAAAAGACAAGACAGAAAGAGAGAGGAATACAAAACAAAACAAAAACAGACAAGCAACTAGAACAAAGGGAAGAGAAAAGTATAAATCAGGAAAAAAAGTCAGAAATAAAAGCAAGACACAGTTTTCCTAGAAAACACTGCGAGCCAAACTATTCAATTTCACACAAAGGGCGAGACAAAACCCCAATTTCACGCGAATATACGAACCAAATCTTACAAATTTAAGCAACGGACGAACCCCTTCCTCCCCTTGGCTGGTCGGGGGGGGGGGGCTTCCGATGTCAAGGAGGAGAAGGAGAAGGCGGAGATAGATGAGGAACGGGAGGGAAGGCGGGGGAGTGTACATGTGTATGTATATACGTGCACACACACACACA
>NC_091554.1:49499989-49504989 GCF_042767895.1 Penaeus vannamei | reverse complement strand
AGAGAGAGAGAGAGAGAGAGAGAGACAGAGACAGAGACAGAGACAGAGACAGAGACAGAGACAGAGACAGAGACAGAGACAGAGACAGAGACAGAGACAGAGACAGAGACAGAGACAGAGACAGAGACAGAGACAGAGACAGAGACAAAGACAAAGACAAAGACAAAGAGAGAGAGAGAGAGAGAGAGAGAGAGAGAGAGAGAGAGAGAGAGAGAGAGAGAGAGAGAGAGAGAGAGAGAGAGAGAGAGAGAGAGAGTGAGAGAGAGAGAGAGAGAGAGAGAGAGAGAGAGAGAGAGAGAGAGAGAGAGAGAGAGAGAGAAAGAGAGAGAGAAGAGAAAAAGAAATAGCATAAATCAATCTTCCCCTACGATCTTACAAGGTAAAAAAGAAATAATAAAAATAATAATTATAATGATAATAATAATAATAACAATAAAGGATAAAAGAAAAAGAGAATGAGAGAAAAGGTTCGCTCGCCGTACCTGACTTTCCCTCACATTTCGGTGGAATTATGACGGATACAGCGAAGGTTTGAAGCCATCGCGGGTAATCGCCTCGCTGTTCGGGGTCGAAGTCGGCGATTCCCGACGGGGCTTGGGGGGAGGGGGAGGAGGGGGGTGGGGGTAGTTTTTACCCAAGGCCGGGGGCGAGGGGGAGGGGGGGCGAGGCTGTCACCCAAGGACAGGGAGGAGAGATGGGAGGGGGGGGGGTGTCTCTGCCATCGGTCTCTTTCTGTCTCTCTCGTTCGTTAGATTTGTTTGTGAGAATTGTCTGGCAGAGAGAGAGAGAGAGAGAGAGAGAGCTAGAGCGAAAGAGAGAGAGAGAGACCTTGAGCGAAAGAGAGAGAGAGAGAGAGCTAGAGCGAAAGAGAGAGAGAGAGACCTTGAGCGAAAGAGAGAGAGAGAGAGAGAGAGCGCGAGAGAGAATGGGAGAAAGAGAGAGAGAATTATCCTAAATCACCTTTCCACATCATGAAAAAAATCCAGATAAGAAATGAATTCCTCTGACCTCGTTACACCGGCGCAGGTGGCCAGTCCAGGCGAAAGGTGTGCATAAAACGCAGATCGCTGCAGGTAATTCCTAAAAAGATAATGCTTCCTTTTCTTTCTATCCACTTTCTTTTCTCTTATATCCCTATTTTTTTCTCTTTCATCTGATCTTTTTATCTCTTTTTGTCCAAAATCGTTTATGTCAAGATCATGATTGCTTATTCCGGACTTTGATCTCGCCAACATTATGCAACCCGGAAAAATGGGACAAAAAATGCTGAAGGCAGACCCAAGTTTCTCAAGACGAGGAAAACGTTTTAGCATGCAAACGTTCCCTGGTAAGTTACCTTGTACAAAATGATGCACAGCCGGGGAAGTTGGCCTTGAATGCGTCTTGAGTTGTTTTTTCTTTTGTGGCAACTTTCTTATCAACCTTTGTATTTACGTAAGTTACAATCTGGATTTCGGATTAGGAAAGTAATTTTCTCTATCTCTTTGGGCTTTAAAGTTTTGGAGACTAACATGCCGGGTTTTGCACACACACACACACACACACGCACACACACAGACACACACAAACACATAAATATAATTCTTATTACATACACGCATGTACTTACAAATATGTCCACCCAAGCACACATTCAGGAATTCTGCTCATATCGCTCCTTAATCTGGCTCCCTCTCCTCCCCTCCCCCTTTTCCCTCTCCTCCTTGTCCTCTCCCACTTCTCCCTCTCCTTCTCCCTTCCCCCTTTTCCCACTCCTCCCTCTCCTTCTCCCTTCCCCCTTCTCCGTCTCCCTCTCCTTCTCCCTCCCTTCACCGGCCGCTTGTAAATCCTCATCGCACGCTGGCATCCTTCGCGCGATCCTTAAGAGGCTATCCCGCCGCGCCTTCATTTCACAGCCTCAAAGCGAGGACTTTCGTGTCATCCTTCACGCGGGCGAGAGGCCGCCGTCACTGCCGCCTTATACAATGGCTCTCCCACGCGCGCCACTGCTTGCAAGGAGGGGAGGAGGGAGGGGGAGGAAAGGAGAGTAGGGAGGGAAAGGAGGGTAGGGGGGAGAGGGAAAAGAAGGCTAGGGAGGGAAAGGAGGGTAGGGAGGGAAAGGAGTGGAGGAGGGAGGGGGAGGAAAGGAGGGTAAGGAGGGAGAGAGGAAAGGAGGGTAGGGGGGAGAGGGAAAAGAAGGCTAGGGAGGGAAAGGAGGGTAAGGAGGGAGAGAGGAAAGGAGGGTAGGGAGGGAGAGAGGAAAGGAGGGTAGGGAGGGAAAGGAGGGAAGGAATGAGGGGGGTTGATTGATAAAGGGGCTAAGACGAAGGAGATATAAGAAACATGAGGGAAGAAAGGAGGAGGTGGGAGAGGAGGAAGTAGAGAATGAGAGGAGAGCTAAAGACAGGGCATTGAGGAAGTAGAGGGAGGGAAGGAGATTAGTAAAGGAAAGAATAAGGAGGGAAGGAATGAGAGAAAGGTGCAGAGGAGGGAGGAAGAAAGAAAGAGATGAAGAGGAAACGGAGGTAAGAGCGGAAGTGAAGAGAGGGCCGCGAGAAGGGCCTCCAGACGGAGTCCTGTGCAGAAAAATAAATGAAAAAAAATGTTTTGCAACCCGGGCAACTGCGTGAGGCTTGACAAGAATTTATATATCAATTCGAGGCCAAAAAGTCAAGCCATCATATTTTTTCCTCTTCATTTTCTTTTCTTTCTTTTTTTTCCGCCTGTGGAGGTGGTTTATCTCACTTTAAACACTGTTGGTGTCGCTTGCACGCAGGGGGAAGGGGGGGGAGGGGGGAGGGGGGGGGGGGTTCGGGAACGGCGCTTTCCGTTCATTTGTCTCGCGTTTTTCCCGCGATCATTGGCCCACTCTGCCTCTCCGCGCGTCGCACCGGCTCGCCTGTCGGCCGCGATGTCGGCTGTCTGAGCGGATCGCTTTTCGCTCTCTCTCTCTGTATATATATATACATACATATATATATATATATATATATATATATATATATATATATATATATATATATATATATATATATATATATATATATATATATATATATATATATATATATATATATATATATATATATATATATATATATATATATATAAATGTATATATATATATATATATATATATATATATATATATATATATATATATATATATATATATATATATATATATATATATATATATATATATATATATATATATATATATATATATATATATATATATATATATATATATATATATATATATATATATATATATATATATATATACACACACAAACACACAAACACACACACACAAATATACATATTATGTATATATATATATATATATATATATATAAAAATATATATATATATATATATATATATTTAAATATATATATATATATATATTCATATATCCTCTCTCTCTCTTCCCCTGTCTCTTTCTCTCTCTTTCCCTTTTTTCTCTCTATTTCTCTCTCTCTTTCTTTCTCTCCCCTTCCTATCTACCATATGTCCCCACTCCCTCCCTCCATCCCCTTCACCCACCCTCCATCCTCTACCAAATCCTAATCACTCACCAAGCCCCCGCCCCCCACCTGCTATAAACCGAACAATGACCAATAACAGCGCACACGGGCCCCGCTCCCCCGGACCCCCCAGGGGGCGCCGCGACACGTGCACCTTTCCTCCCTTAAGCAGAAGCTCCAACATTCCCCTTCGGCTTCTCCTCCCGAGTCCTTCCCTCGCCAATTGGCCCTGATTTGCGCTCAGGGATCGCTCGTCAGAGGCCTTGGCTGAATCTCGGGAAGCCTTGGTTGGCGTCTGCCCGTGTTGGCGATTGGCTGATGTTGGTGTTGGAGATTTTGTGGTCGGTGGTGGAGGTGCTTCGGTACTTTTCTTAGAAGATGCTATTGTTAGTGTTTATGATTTGGTGGTGGCGTTGAAGTTATGTTCGTGTTGGAGGTGGCGGAAAGCTGCTGCTGCTGGTGAAGCGCTAGATTCGACGCTGGCCATGGTGTTGGGGTTTATGTGTCTGTGTTGGAGATGGTGTTATGATGTTGCTCTTACCGAATGTACATTGTTGTTTTTATTGCCAAATTATTGCCCATATTGTTGTTAGTGAGGTGCTATTGTTTGCATACTGGATTTGGTTCCTTTGTTATATCTGCTCGTACATGTAGGATGTTACAGTTGCTAGTACACAGCTCTTCTCGGATTGGGTGAGATTCGTTTGCTGTGAGAATAGTTGATTAGTGCTCTTGTTGACACTGAAGGGCTACTCAAGCACTTCTCTGTTCAGAACATAGTTTGTCCGTGTTTCGCGCGCTTGTCGGCATGTCCATACTGGCCCTCAGGCACTCATGTCGGATACAGTATGCCAATCTTTTGTTCAGCGGAGAAGAAAAGAAATCACGAAGAGCCATCATCAAATGGAAATTTTCAAAGATCTTTCCAACTATCCGGAAAGTTTTAGCGTTATGGTAACACAGTGTCATTTGCTAAACATTGAACCTGGATAATAGATTCCTACTTTTTGAATGTGTAAACACTCTCATACGCATAAATAGTCACAAATATGTACGTTTACATAAACATACGTAGGCACCGACACAAAAACACGCACAGATATATATACATACACACGCACACACACACACACACATACACACACACACACACACACACACACACACACACACACACACACACACACACACACACACACACACACACACACACACATATATATATATATATATATATATATATATATATATATATACATAATCCTATATGTATATATACATATACACATAAACATATATGTATATATATATATTCATATATATATATATATATATATATAAATATATATATATATATATATATATATATATATATATATATATATATATATATGTATACATATATATATATATATATATATATATATATATATATATATATGTATATATATATATATATATATATATATACATATATATATATATATA
>NC_091554.1:49494989-49497489 GCF_042767895.1 Penaeus vannamei | reverse complement strand
AACCAGCTCATAAGCCAACTTATAAACCTAGTTATATGCGAGTCTATAAGCCAACTTATAACCTTATTTAACAACCAAGTTACACGCATTAGAGCCAATTTATGCAATGTCATGCTTTATATCGCGCTTCGCAAGGGACGAGGCGAGTTGGGCGGCGCGGCACTCGGCCCAACCCACCCGACCAACTTATAAGTGCCCTGATAACCAAGCCATATAAACTAACTGATAATCCACTTTATGCGCCAACCTTACCCTCACACTTGATACCATAGAGAAGGACGAGGAGTCGGCACTTTCACCACAAACCCGACCCACCCCAACCAACTTATAGAACCCAACTTGGTAGTCCAAGGGAATCCACCCACCTAACAACCCACCCAACGGCCCACCCAGCAGCCCACCCAGCAGCCCACCCAACGGCCCACCCAGCAGCCCACCTCTGCCACCCAACTCACAACCACTTTGTACTCACAGTTCATGTCGAGGGTGACCACGGACGAGGAGGAGGCCGACCCGTTGAAGGTGGAGGCGCGACACTCGATGATGGCGTTCAAGTGGTTCCTGGTGAGCCTCGGCAGCACCAGCGACGCCCTCGTGTAGCCTCCGCCCTCCCGCGTCACCTCCGTCGGCCACGCCTTCCGGTCCACCAGCCACACGACTTCGGGCGGAGGGCGTCCTGTTTTTTTTTTTTTTTTTTTTTTTTTTTTTTTTTTTTTTTTTTTTTTTTTTTTTTTTGGGGGGGGGGGGGGTAGATAGAGAGGCCAGTCAGAAGGAGGGGGTGGTAGGGGGGGGGGGGGTGAAATGGGTTTGATTGTGATGATCAGTAATAAAATGATGATTGTAATGAGGAATGTTATTGAGGGTGACGTCGAAAATGGTGATTCTGATGCTGTTAGTAATACTGATGGGGATGGGATTAGCTGTTATAATGCTCATGATAGCATGTTTATAACAAGAATTATAATGCATAAAGTGATGGTGATAGTAATGATTCTATTACTATTATTGCTTATATCACTAATTCAAATGATCATAACAATAAAGAATAATCAAAATAATAACAGCAGCAAAGATGAAACAACAGCAACTGTAATGATAATGATATTGATAATAATAATGATAATAACAATAATGATGATAATAATGATAATGATAGTAATATCAGTGATGATAATAATAATAGTAATAATGGTATTAGCAATAACGATAATAATGATAAGGATAATTATGATGATAACAACAACAATAACAATAAAGATAACAGCAACAATGATGAAAGTAACGGTGATATACCTATGCCAAAAGCAATATTTCCATCTACAGATGATAATGATAATGAATATCATAACTGAAAATAACAGTGATGATGAGAAAATGATAGCGACGATTTTAGCGACGATAACAGCCTTAACAGCAGCACAAGTTATAGTAAAGAGATCATGATCATCGTCATTGTATCAAACCCTTCAGTATCACTTGAACAAAACAAACCAATTGGTGTATAAAAATCAACACCTATTTGTCCCTTGCTTCTCCCTGTGCCATCTTTCGGTGAATAAAAATAGATTAATGAAAAAGGAAAAAAAAAAGTGATAATTAAACGCTCTATCACTCTTAATCGACTTGATTCGACCTAAGTGTGCGTGTCCAGCGACACATTTTACGGGCCAAATTACCGGAAAATTACGGCTAACTGAGTAAATGTAGTCACTGCTCTAACGTCCTGTTATTTTCGGTATATGTGTACTATATTTTTGCCAGGGAAAATATTATGGGAGTTGATTGCTTTTTGAGGGTGTGTTGGTGCGGGTGATTATGTGTGGGTGGTGAATGGGGTGCGTGTGTGTGGATGGGAGAGGGAGGGTGGGTGTGTGTGTGTGTATAAAAGGCGGAAGGGGGGTTTTGTGTGAGTGAGTGTGGGTGTTAATGTGTGTTTGTGTGTGTGGGTGTGAGTGTGTGCGCGCTTTGAGAGGTCGTATGCTTTTAGACGCGCTTTGGTTGTTGAATTTTTGATCTGTGGAATTTAATGGTGTTCATTTGACTGTACTCTCATACGCCTACGTGGTCACATGTTCAGCTCAAGTGCACATTCCATGACCACTTTTTCTTATTAGTATCGAGCAGGAATAACGCACTACCACATGTGTACAGGCAGTATATCACATAACTCCACATGAAGGAATGCCTTGGCATATATTCCTCCTCCTGCTCCTCCTCCTCATATCTCATCCGTTCATTCTCCTCACTTTTTTTTCTTTCCTTTTTAAATCTCTTCCTACTTCTCAAAACGCCCCCTCCTCTCTCTTCTCTGTATCTTCTTTCTTCTCTTTATATTCTTTCCCTCTTCTCCTTCCTCCTCATGCACACCTTATTCCTTCTTTTCTTGCTCTTCGTCCACAATTCCTCTCCTCTCCTATCGCTCCTTCTTCTTCCCCTCGTTCTTCTCCTCCGCATTTATAAGTACACTTCACACACACGCACACCTTCTGTTCATCTTCTT
>NC_091554.1:49449989-49457489 GCF_042767895.1 Penaeus vannamei | reverse complement strand
CTCTTTCTCTCTCCATCTCTCTCTCTGTCTGTCTGTCTCTCTGTTTGTCTGTCTGTCTGTCTGTCTGTCTGTCTGTCTGTCTCTCTCTCTCTCTGTCTGTCTGTCTCTCTCTCTCTCTCTCTCTCTCTCTCTCTCTCTCTCTCTCTCTCTCTCTCTCTCTCTCTCTCTCTCTCTCTCTCTCTCTCTCTCTCCCTCCCTCTCTTTCTCTCAATCCTTTTGTCTAAAAAAATATAATCATAATAACAATGTAGCATAAAAAGCCTCTTGCATTTTCATAACCATGAGATATTAACAGAAATAGCATAATAAAGGTATAATACAGTATGTATACACACCATGTTTTTCCACACAAAAGATAAAGCTAATGAATAAGAGATACTTTAGAATAATGCATTTTCTACACAAGTACATGGAAACGCACAGCCACACAGACAAACGCATACCTGGAAAAAGAAAATATACGAATAGACGCTAACGTAACCAAATATAGACACAGTTACGAGTTCGCAGACATTTACGAAAACGTACTTGATTTTAGATTACATGTGAAGAGGTTAGAATGCAAACAGATGAAAATCTGACTGGAATTCATCCCTTTTCTTACGTTCCTCCCTCACTATTCTCCCTCCTTTCCCCTCCTTTTCTTCACCCTGCGTTCCTCTTCCTACCCTCTCTCCACCCTCCGTCCCTCTCTCTCTCTCTCTCTCCCTCCTCCGTCCCTCCCTCTCCCTCTCTCCCTCCTCCGTTCCTCCCTCTCCCTCTCTCCCTCCTCCGTCCCTCCCTCTCCCTCTCTCCCTCCTCCGTCCCTCCCTCTCCCTCTCTTCCGCCCCCTTGCTCACCCCCGTCCTCTCCTCCCCCAACCTCTTCTCCCTTCCCCCTCCGTCCCTCCTCTTCCCCACCCTGTTCTCCCTCGTGTCACATTCTGGTCTGCATTTGCATACAGGCGAGTGATAGCCCTTTCTCCTTTGTAGTTAGGCTGATGAGGCAGTTTAAATCGCCTTTGAGTTCACGGTGGAAGTTCTTGGGGCAAAAGGAGAAGGGAGAGGGAGAGAAGAAGGGAGGGGAAGGGAGGAGGGAGAAATTAGTGGAGGAAGGCGGGAGAGAAAAGGAGGAAAGGAAGGTAAGAGAGACAGGGAGAGAAGTATGGGGGTCAATAGGGAAAGAGAAATAAGAGGGAGGAGAGATAGAAGGAGGAACAGGGGAAAAGGAGAAGGATTGATAAACGGACGGAAGGAGAGTTAAGAGGTAGTGGAAGAAGTGAATGAAAGAGGAGAAGAGAGAGAGGAAGGAGGGAGGGAGAAGATTGTGGTATGAATGTGGTTAGGAGATGGAAGGCTGGCTGAGAGGGAGAGGGGAATGATAAATGAAGGTGTGGGGAAAGGAGAAAGAAAAAGGGTGGGCACAAAGAGAGATCGAGAGAGACAGAGAGAGAGAGAGACAGAGAGAGAGAGAGAGAGAGAGAGAGAGAGAGAGAGAGAGAGAGAGAGAGAGAGAGAGAGAGAGAGAGAGAGAGAGAGAGAGAGAAAGAGAGAGAGATGTCTAAAGATGCAGAGAGAGAGAGAGAGTGAGAGATGCCAAAAGATACAGAAAGAGGCAGACACAGGGAGAGCAAAAGAATAACCCAGTTCGTATAACAGCATGCAGTATTCAGAAGGAGGATTAGAAAAAATAAGAGAAGCATACACATAGATGCTTCACTCAGGTTATGTAAATAGACACAAACAGAATATGTATGTGTATATGCTTACGCCGGAAGGTTATACGTAAAGGATGTGCTTATACATTTTACAAGACGGAGGAAAACATTGATGAATTTCTCAAAAAGTTACAGGTGAGAGAGAGAAAATATGTAGAAAATGAAGCGAGGAGCATGAAAGCCACAAAATGATTTCTTTTTCTTTTTCACGTCAGCTTCCTTCATTCTCTTCTCGTCTTTCTCTTACTCATTTTCCTCTTCATGTACCATTTCATCTCCCTCTCACCCTCTTCCTTTTCAATTCCTTTCTTCTCTCTGACTAATCCTCTTTCTCTTCCAACCCTGTCTCTCTCCTTCTCTTTATCTCCGTATCACCCTCTCCCTTAACCACCCCTTCTCTCTCTTTCTTTCACCCACTCCCGCTTCCATCTCTTCCTTTTCTCCTTCCATCTGTACCCCCCCTCTCTCTCTCTTCCATCCCTTCCCTCTCTCCCTCTCACCTTTCCCCTCTTCCATTCCTTCCCTCTCTCCCTCTCACCTTTCCCCTCACCCATCCTTTCCGTGTCTCACCCTTTCCCTCTCCCTCTCCCTCTCATCTTCCATTCCTTCCCTCTCTCCCTCTCACCTTTCCCCTCACCCATCCTTTCCGTCTCTCCCTCTCACCCTTTCCCTCTCCCTCTCATCTTCCATTTCTTCCCCCTCTCCCTCTCACCTTTCCCCTCATCCATCCTTTCCGTATCTCCCTCTCACCCTCACCCTCTCCCTCTCCCTCTCATCTCCCATTTCTTCCCACTCTCCCTCCGACTGGCTCCGCCCACTGCCGAGGGACAGCCTCCGTCTCAGCGGATTCCGGCGATCCGTTTTGCTGCTTCGGTCGAGGCTTCGAGGAGATCTGCCACCCACGTCACGTCAGGTGTGTGTTGCGCCGAAAGAATAAGAGGCTAATTGGCTGCGAGAGAAGGAGGGGAGGAGGTGAGAGGGAGAGGAGGAGAGGAAGAGGAAAGATGGGGAATATATATATATATATATATATATATATATATATATATATATATATATATATATATATATATATATATATATATATATATATATATATATATATGTGTGTATGTGTGTGTGTTTATATATATTTATATATATATATATATATATATATATATATATATATATATATATATATATATATATATATATATATATATATACATAAATATAAATATATATATGTATACATACATACATAAATAGATATATATATATATATATATATATATATATATATATATATATATATATATATATATATATATATATATACATATGTACATGTGTTTGCGTGGATTCCTGTGTCCACGTGTTTACGTATTTGCATGTGGGTGTCTAAGTCCCAGCGTGTGTTTGCGTGCGTATATGCGTGTGCGTGAGAGAAAAGACAAAAAGAGTCTCCGGAAGCCGTGTGTGTGGAATCGAATAAAAAACAAAACCTCGGCAGGAGAGAAAGCGGCCATTGACTGCCGAGCGGACCGACGGAGGACCTACGTAGAGCTAATCACGTAAGTGGTATTTGGGAAGGCCGGGAGGAGGAGGAAGAAAAAGAGGAAGAGGAGGAAGAAAAAGAGGAAGAAAAAGAGGAAGAGGAGGAAGAAAAAGAGGAAGAGGAGGAAGAAAAAGAGGAAGAGGAGGAAGAAAAAGAGGAAAAGGAGGAAATGAAGAAGTGGGATTGTTCTTTTTCCCATTTTCATTATTTCGATGATGAAATGGTCATCATTATTGCTACCATTATCATTATTATTTTTAACGCTATTATTAATATTTCTATTTTCATCCTTATCGTTATTAATAGTATCCTCATTATCATAATTTGCCGTTGCCATATTAATTGTTGTTGATCTTATCATCACTAATATTGGTGTTTCTTGAAGAAAGGGGGATTGAGAATATGAATTGGTGGAGTAGATAGGAAAGGAAATACAGAGGAAGAGGAAATTAGATGGAAAGGAAGGGAGAATGAAAATAAACAAAAGAAGGATGGAAACGGTGAAGAAGAGGAGAGGGATCCAGGTAAATAAAGAAAGACGAAATTAGATAGAGATGACAAAAGACAACCGGCAAGAAGGAGGCAAAGAGAGAGGGAAAAACAAGACAAAGAGAAGTGGAAGAAAATTGAGAAAAGAGAGAAGGGAAACAAAAATTATATATATAAAAAAAATGAGTATACGTACAGAAAGAAAAATCCTTTTCATTCGCCGAAGAGGAAAGAACAACAGTATCTTACGAGAAGTGAAGAGAGGAAGACCATAATAAAAACACATATAAAAGAAACTTATGAAAGAGTCTGACAAAATGAAAATAAAAAATAAACAGAAGTAAACACATAAAAGAAAACCAAATATAACTTTTAAAATATTCAACGCCCCACATTTCCCTTTCTGTCTCTGTCTGTCAGTCTGACTGTCTATTTGTCTCTGTTTCGTTCTCTGCCTCTGTATATGTCCGTAACTCTACCTGTCTGTCTATTTGTCTGTCTATTAGGTTGTATGGTTGTATGTTGATTTGTTTCTGTCTATTTTTCTGACTCTATTGCCATTGTATCTGTTATATCTGTCTGTCTCTGTTCTGTCTGTTTGTCTGTCTTTCTATCTGTCTGTATCTCTCTCTCCCTCTCTCTCTCTCTCCCATTCTCTCTCCCTCCCATCCTCTTTCACTCTTTCCCTCTCACTTCCCTCCTTCGCGTCCCGTGCAAGAAACGCCATTATCTCGCTCTCCTTCAGAGAACACTTGAACCGCTATGAAAGTTTAAACTGCGCGCACACATTCAGGGCTGAACTCGGGGTCTCTGTAGTAATAAAGTCGAGGCGAATGTTCAACAGACAGAGCTCGAAATATGACGAGGGATGTTACAAGACATACGGAATATGCAATTAAGGGAGTCTGTTCAAGTGTCTCTCTCTCTGCTCTCCCTCTCCCTCGCTTTCTCCCCCTTCGTCTCCCTTCTGACTCTTTGGCCGAGTTTTGCCTTTGTGCTTTTGCGGTGTCGGTGCTTTGTCGTTTTCCTTTTTACCTCCGTCTGGCGTGGCACATTCACACAAACACATAAATGAAAACACACACACACACATAAACACATGTATATACATGTGTGTGTGTGTGTATGTGTGATATATATATATATATATATATATATATATATATATATATATATATATATATATATATATATATATATATATATATATATAAAGAGAGAGAGAGAGAGAGAGAGAGGAGACGGACAGAGCAATAGACAGCCGGATAGATCGATAGCAGATAGACAGATCCATATAGATATAGATATATGCATATATAGGCAGACGGATATCAACACACGCACAGCAGGTCGTCTGTGTCCTTGCCTTCTCCGTCGCCCTTCCTCGCTTCCTCCTTTTCTCCCTCTCCTCCCTTCCTCCCTTTCTCCCTCCGTGCCCCGCCCTTGCACTCTCCTCTCTCCTCTCGACAAACACTAATTAAGACAAACATAAATAGCCATGTATCCCCCCCCTCACTACGCCCTTGTTAAACAAAATAGAGCTTACTGGCGGCCAGGAAAGGGAGGAAGGAGAGAGGGAGAAGGAGGAGGAGGAGAAAGAAGAAAATGAGCAAGAAGAGATGGTGGGGTTGGAGTACACGAAAAGAAGAAGAGGTGAAAAGAAAGGAAGAAGAAGGAGAGGAGGAGGAGGAGAAAGATAAGTAGAGGAGGTAGATGAAAATAATAAGTAGAGGAAGAGAAGGTGAAGCAAAAGGAGTAATGGAGGTGGAGGAAAAGGCAGACCGAAGGAAGTGAAGGAGAGGGAATGAGCAAAAACAGAAGAGATGAAGGAAAGGAAGAGGAAAGGGAAATGGAGGAGTAGGAGAGAGATTTAAGTCAGGGAGAAGGAAAGGAGTTGAAAGGAAGAGATGGAAGAGAGGAGGAAGTATAAAAAGGGGAGATGAAAAAAAGTTGATCTAGAAGGCAACGAAGACGAAAAGAAGAGGAATATAGAGGAAAGATAGAAGAAGCATAGATAAAGACGACGGGAATGTGATGGAGGAAAACGAGATAAAAAGAGAGTATTAGGATAAGTAGAGGAAATGCCAAAAGCGAAAAAAAATAGATGGAAGAAAAGGAGAAGTCTGGAGGAGGAAACGTGGATGAAAAGGAGGGGGTGGGGGGATAAAAAGAAGCAGATAGAAGATATGGAGATGAAAAGGAAGTGGAGGAACAGCAGAAAGATTTGGGGTGAAGAAAAGAGAAGAACGACGAAAATTAACATATATATATATATATATATATATATATATATATATATATATATATATATATATATATATATATATATATATATATACATATATATGACAAAGATAAAAAAGTAAGGGGGATGTAAAGGAAACTGAGGAAGAAGAAAGAAGGAAAAGGGAAAGGAGAGAATGGTGGAAGCGAAGGTGCAGAAGGAGGGGGAGGAGGGGGGAGGGGGCGGCCTGGCCCTACGTGTTCTGTCTCGGGAGGAAAATCGAGCCGAAAGAATCTGTTGCAAGGACGACTTACATCATCACGGGAATGCAGCTGACTCTGCGACTTGCCTTCGCGCCCCACAAGCCTTGCTTCCTCTCGCGCCTTACACTGCTTAAACACATACATATATTTACATAATTATGTATGCATATATATATGTATGAATAAATATATACATATACATACATATATATATATATATATATATATATATATATATATATATATATATATATATATATACATATATATATGTGTGTGTGTGTGTGTGTGTGTGTGTGTGTGTGTGTGTGTGTGTATGTGTAAGTATCTCTCTCTCTCTCTCTCTCTCTCTCTCTCTCTCTCTCTCTCTCTCTCTCTCTCTCTCTATATATATATATATATATATATATATATATATATATATATATACATATATATGTGAAGCACACAACCACAACTTTAAGCATTGACGACCTGCTAGTAATTGTTTAGGTGTGTGCGCGTGCGCGTGAGCGAAGAGCGCGCGAGGAAGGTGACGAGGCACCTGGAAGGCTGAAGCTGTGAACGACTGACCGTCGCCCCGTCGGTGCACTGACCACCTTAATGTTGAATATTTAATCCATCATAAATCAATGAAATTTGTTGCCTCTTAAGTCATCTTACAATATAAGGCGGACTGAAGAATATAAAACCGCTTTTGTTTGTTGCGAATGGGTGAATGAAATATATCCATGTTTGTGAAAAGTATCTAGTTCCCTAAAGGCGGGGCCTGTATGCCCTGAAACAGATGAGCTGGAATCCTGCAACCTCGCGAGAAGTTTATACGTTCATCAACTTCATTGATGAACGTATAAAACAGAATAATACTTATATCACTCTGAAGTGACTTGTGAAAAGTAGGAAAACGACAGTGAATAAGAAAGTGAAGTGAACATAGTGACGTGATATTGATCTTTTATTGTTTGTATGTTTTATTTCTAGCTCTTGGGAAAAAAAAGGGTTAAGGGTCCTCCTTTTCACCGAACCCAAATTTCCTCAACCATACATACCTCTATACATTCCTGTGTATACAGAGAACGGTCAGATTCCACGGATATCTTATATTATAAGATCTAAACAAAAAATATCCTTATAATATATATATATATATATATATATATTTATATATATATATATATGTATATATATATATATATATATATATATATATATATATATTTATATATATATATATATATATATATATATATATATATATATATATATATATATATATATATATATACAC
>NC_091554.1:49439989-49442489 GCF_042767895.1 Penaeus vannamei | reverse complement strand
AGAATTGTGCTTCCACGAACAGGATCAAAGGCAAGTGACATCGTCATCGCCAACTTGATCCGGATAATAACATCGTTTTATCCGTCTTATAATAGCACTCACTGTAATGAGAGATCACATATATGACGACTGCCTTACAACCAGAAACAACACCTCAGAATCGTGAGCAGAACTGTTATTTGAAGAAGAAGAAAGGGAAGAGTTATTAGCACCACTCTGACTCATGATAACAGTAATTCGAAACATAAAACATTGATAAGAGTAACGACCAACAATCTTGGTCAAAAATTCCCCACCTGGAAAGCTGCAAATAAGAATAAATGCAATAATGGCCGTAATAACGACAAGAATAAAGTCGTGTTTTCGTTGACCTAGCATTCACGCAAGCCAGGAAAGGTCAGAGGTCAACACATCTTACCTTACTCCCAAAGGGTCACATAATGAGGGAAGAAACTATCATATGGTCTTGGATGTGCCATAATTACTGATTATTAGACTAAAAGGCAAATGTAATTTATATGTATGTTTACTGAAAGAAAGAAATAACTTTTCTCTTTCTCTATTTGTCTTTTTTCTGACTCTCCCTCACTTCTTTACTCCCTTCCCTTAGCTCTCTTCTCTTTCATTCTCTGATTGCCACAGATTAGTAATACTACAAGTAATGATAATAATAGTATGTCTCTAGCATTTAGCTCTAACCATAGCAATATCCCTACAGCAATTATCAATTTTACTTTCATTCCATTTATTCTTATTAACCTTATCATCATCATGGATATGGATAAAACTCTGCGTCCTCAATGGAAATTAGCATTCATGATGGCATTAGCATTGCCATTACCATAAAATGTTTCAGTATATGTAATTTAAATATACCTATCTTAAAAGTACCTATGCAATTTCTTAATGGTGCTAGATACACAGGAAACCTCCTCGGACTTAATGGTTTTATCCTAATGGAAAATACGTCAACATACTCATTAGTACCTGGAAGATGTATGATTAAAGAATAAACTGAAAATGGTATATGTATGAATAGGATAAAGATAGGAATGGCAAGAAAACGAGAAACGGTGGGACAGAGATATATATATATATATATATATATATATATATATATATATATATATATAGAGAGAGACAGAGAAAAAGAGAGAGAGAGAGGGAGAGAGAGAGAGAGAGAGAGAGAGAGAGAGAGAGAGAGAGAGAGACCGAGCGAGAGCTCGCAGAATTTCTAATTACGTTGATAGCAATGCATCCGAATATCTAATTATGGATCTGTATGGGTCTCTTTTGTCACTGGGCGATCGATGGCAATGCCTTTTATTCCCTTTCGAAAGGTCTGCTTTTTACCTGCGTTGTCTTTAGGGCGAGGCGGAAAAAATCCATTCGTGCGCTATGGTTTTCGGACAAACGAAGTGATTGCCATTGATGCTATGATTGTTTCTCTGACTGGGATGATAACATTAGTGATGATATGTTGATGGATATAATGAGAATAACGAAAATGATAGCAATAGTGGTTATTAGTTGCAAAATGAAAACTAAAAAAGCATGTTGTGCCTAAAGTACACGTAATGATGATAATAATAGTAATACTGACGGTTATAGCAATATCAACCATTATTATGACGGTTGTGATGGTGGTGGTGATGGGGAGCAGAATGATAATAGTGATGATGTTGATGATGTAATAATTATGATGATGATGACAGTCGCAACAATGATGATAATAACAATGATGATATCATAGTAAGTAATACAACAACAGTAACAATAATGATACTGATAAAGATGATAATAACAGTGATAAATATAGTGATAACAAAACTAAAAGTTTCGAAATATGAAAGTATGCCACTTGGAATGCTTTTTCTTTCTCTTTATATCCATTTATCTCTCTTCCTCCCTCCCACTATCTACCTATCTCTATCTTTATCCGAATCTATGAGTATCTGTCCTTACAATCCAACCAATAATCCAAGAAAACAAGGAAGCAACAATGCACCAATAGAGGTGATTATGTCATCTCTTTCGGTGGAGATAGAAAACGGTGACAATGGTCGTGATGTCAAACTATGATATTATTGATGATACTGATAATAGTGATGTCAAAAATAGCAAAAGCATAGATGATAACGCAAGTGATATTGTCAATCATAGGGGCAGATGATGCTGATATTCACGGCAACTGTATTGCTTTAATGTTGATAACCCCCTTCAATTGATATGATATCAGCTTTGCATCCCTTTGAAGAAAAATTTCCGCTATTTACGAGCTCCTAAACTCCCGATAACATCGCCATGAATCCGCTTACACCCCGCCGTCGTCACCGGTAAATTATACATCGAGAATTTACAAAGGTCAATGAATTCATGAATATTGAACGCCTTCCCTGCCTCCCTCCCTGTTGCCCTGAGCGAGTGTTGGGAAAGAGTGTGTTAAGGTCAGGCCTTTGGTGTCATTATTCCGAGACTGAAAGAAAGGTGTTTGAGCCCC
>NC_091554.1:49429989-49434989 GCF_042767895.1 Penaeus vannamei | reverse complement strand
CACACAGCGATCGAGTAGCATCTCCGCTTCCACGCCTCATTAAGAAGTAATTGAGGAAAAACCAAGAAGAAGAAGAGGAGGAAACAAAGTGAAAAAAAAACAATAATCCTCTGATGAAGCAAAGGCGATTCTTGAAGGAACTAAGACATTCACATCGAGCCATTAAGCATCATCAGCAGCGACGGACAGTCTGTACCCAAGCACCGGAAGCCGATAAGTGAACAAAACCTGAACAGCCGATAAGTGAACAAAACCTGAACAGCCGATAAGTGAACAAAACCTGAACAGCCGATAAGTGAACAAAACCTGAACAGCCGATAAGTGAACAAAACCTGAACAGCCGATAAGTGAACAAAACCTGAACAGCCGATAAGTGAACAAAACCTGAACAGCCGATAAGTGAACAAAACCTGAACAGCCGATAAGTGAACAAAACCTGAACAGCCGATAAGTGAACAAAACCTGAACAGCCGATAAGTGAACAAAACCTGAACAGCCGATAAGTGAACAAAACCTGAACAGCCGATAAGTGAACAAAACCTGAACAGCCGATAAGTGAACAAAACCTGAACCAGAGAGAAAAGAAGAGAAGCAGGACCCGATGGCAAGCGATACATTGCACCTCCTTTACATCGTTAAATCGCCGACGCGAAAATAGCCCAGTGTGAACCCCGCACCCTGTATATTGCTCTTACTTAAAAAAAGAGAAAAAAAGAAAAGAAAAAAAAATTAAAACAAATATGTTGCACACGGCTCACTCCCTGGGCTCTTTTGCACTGGGTCTTTTTCACTCTCCTTTTCCTCTCTCTCTTTTTCTTTCTTCTGCTCGTCTCTCACTTCATTCTCTGCTCTTTCTGTGTCATCTCCGTTTGGTTCTCTTTCGCCCTTTTTCCCTCTTTCTTTGTCTTTCTGTCTTTTTTCTCTCTCTTTATCCCTCTCTGTCTTTGTCTCTTTTTATGTATATATGTTTGTGTCGCTGTCTTTGTGTCTATCTCTCTCTCTCTCTTTATCTCTCTCTCTCTCTCTTTCTCTTTATCTCTATCTTTTCCTATCAAGCACCAGGCAAATGTTGTTCATGAATGTAAATTTCTCTTTCTGAATGCTTCCTGCTCCTCCCTCCCTCTTTCTCTTTTATCATTTCTTCCTTTGTTACTCTTCCGCTTTGCCTGCCTCCTCGTCTTCCGATTTTCGTCATGAATCAAGCGTCATGTATCGGATTTCCTCCATTTCTCTGTATCTATTTTTCGTTCCACTATTCACCTCACTTTCCTGTTTCGTCTTTCTCTATGCGTTCTATCTCTCGCCTCCATCTCTTCTGCATTTCCCCATTTCAACTTTTTTCCTCGTCTGTTTATTTTTCCTTCCTTCTTTCTTTCTCCTCTTTTATTACTGTTTTGCTTATCATGGCAAATTTCATCATTGGCACCAATATTATTACCGTCATCATTGTCATTTTCATTAGTGTTATAATAATTTTTACCTTCCTCCGTTTCCCTGAATTCATGAATTATTTTTTTCTCTCTATCTTTATTTTTTAATTTCCACAAACCCATGTCTTCCCTCTCCCCTTCTTCCATATTCTTCTTCCTTTCTGTTTCATCCCTTTTCCCTACACCGTTTCTTTCCTTTCTTTGCTCATGTATCCTTTCTTTCTCACCTGCTCCTATCTCTCTCTCTCTCTCTCTCTCTCTCTCTCTCTCTCTCTCTCTCCCTCTCTCTCTCTCTCTCTTTCTCTCTCTCTCTCTCTCTCTCTCTCTCTCTCTCTCTCTCTCTTTCTGTATTCCTTCTCATCCTCCTGCTCTCCCTTGCCCTACGTTCTGCTTCCCGCAAAGGCAATGTTTGCTTATCCTCCTTCACTTCAGTAATCCATTCCGACACTCCACGCTCCCCTCACCCTTCTCCTTTTTTCCTTCTCTCTCTTTCCTCCTCTCTTTCATTCTGCATGTATGTGCTTATGTGAAATTCACTGTCTGACTGTCCGTGGCTGTCTCTCTATTTTGTCTCTGTTCCATTCTTTCTTTTTCTCTCTGGGTGTGTCTCTCATGTGTACGTTTGTATGTCTCTCCCTTTTCCTCACCTCCTCCACCTTCTCCACTTTCTCCCTCACCTCCTCCACCTTCTCCATTTCCTCCCTCACCTTCTCCACCTTCTCCCCTTCCTCCCCTCTCACCTTCTCCCCGCACCTTCTTCCCACCCCTTCCTCCCTCACCTCCTCTACCTTCTCCACTTTCTCCCTCACCTCCTCCACCTTCTCCACTTCCTCCCTCACCTCCTCCATCTTCTCCACTTCCTCCCTCACCTCCTCCCCCTTCTCCCCTTTTCCTCCCTGCCTCCTCCACCTTCTCCCTTCCCCTCCTCACCTCCTCCACCTTCCTCCCTTCCTCTCGTAGCTCTTCCTCTTTCATCAGTCTCACCTTTCCGCTCCCACTCTCCCCTCTCCTGCTCACCTCTCTTGTTTTATAGAATCTCCATATCTGACATTCATTGCCGATTTTCTACTGTACTCAAATACAGGTTTTTGCGTTTTACGTTTCGTTTCGTTCCATTGATTCATTGATAGCTGTTTTCGCGCTGTTCTATTTTCCTCTAATCTATCTATTTTTGGTTTGTATGCTTTGTTTATTCTCCTTTGTTACTGTGTTCTATTTCTTTTCTTTTTGTTCCTGCATTTGGTTCATTCTAGTTTTCCTCCTATGTCTTATTCATAACGTAAATGTTTTTTGTGTTTTATTCCTTCTCTTTTTTCGTGTTTTATTGATTTTCAATTTCGTTCCCTATTTTTGTTCTCATGTCTTATCCATTCTCTCTCCTGTTCTTTTGTTTTATTCATTCTCTTTCTTGTTCCTGTGTTTTTCTTTTTCTAATATTTTGATTCGGACTCGTTCATTTGCTTATGTTTTTGCTTTCCTGGTTTACTCGCGGTAATGTTGGTATTTTCCTTCTTTATCTTTTACTCCCAGAACATCACCTGTTTTTCCATTCAGTCATCTATTCACTCTTAAAAACTTCTCTGGGTTTTTCCCTTTTTTCATGTTCAATGATGGGCGTTTCCTTTTCCCATTTCTCTCAGTCTATATCTTATACTTTTACTCTCTCCTAGCTATATATCCCCTTTATAATAACATATATATATATATATATATATATATATATATATATATATATATATATATATATATATATATATATATATATATATATATATATATATATATATATATATATAATATATATATATAAGTATATATATATATGTATGCTCTTCTCCTTCCCTTCCCAAAATTTTTAGATTCGTGGGACACCACCTGGCAGCATCAGGCAGGTGTCCCAAGCAATTCCTGACAACCCAAGATGATGATTAATTCCATAAATTAGCTGAAACGCCAAAGCAAAGGCCAAAATGGCGTTGCATTAACCAGAGCCAACAGACAGATCGTTATCATCAAAGCTCTTCATTAAGCCTGGAGACAGAGCAGGACCGTGGCTCGAGACACAGTGACGATGCATTTCTCTGTTCTGGTACAATGTGACAGTTGAACATCCATACACACACAACCCACTGCACCTGCACACACACACACACACACACACACACACACACACACACACACACACACACACACACACACACACATACATATATATATATATATTATGTGTACATATATACTTTGTATATGTATGTATATATGTGTGTATATATGTGTGTAAATATATGTATGTATATATATGCAAATATACATATCTGTTCTTTATGGGAGACAGCTGCTGGCCTACTTGTGTCAGAGGACCAGAGCCTGAAGGAGGCTTTCTTTCTTATTCGTTTATTGCATATATGAGATGGAAAATTGAAAGTCCCGAGTCTTTCAAGACTATTCAAGATTGGACTAAATAAAACTGGACATTGTGTATTGTATTCCTGTAATCTTTTATGTTTCCACAATATAGAGTATACAGCCAGTGCAACAAAATAAATGTAAAAGATGTGAACATTTATATGTATCATTTGATGTGAATAAACTTTTGTTGAACGTTTTTGTTGGTTACTTGTCTTTTCCTCTAAACTGGCAAAACTTTATGAAAATAAAATATCTTGGCCTTTACAGTGTATTTGTGTGTGTTTATATATGTACGTATGTTTTATGTATGTATATATGTGTGTGTGTGTGTATGAATATTTTTTTTTTTTTTGTAATTGAAATATAATGATAACTGTATCAAATCTCATATATGAATGAATGATTTTGACTGTTTGATAGATACAGATAAATTGGGTAGACAGTGATAGATAGATAGACAAGTAGATTGACTGATGAGATATATAGAAATATCGAAAGATCGGAAGATAAATAGAAGTATTGGTAGATGTCTAATGGACATCACAACTCTTTCTTAGTGTTTAGGAATAACTCTTTCGTGGCTCTTTCCGAAGGGGCAAAAAGAAGCGAAAACTCTACTGTTATTCTTTTCATACATACACTCATGAACATGCATGTACCTTACTTTTTGTTGTGTGCAACAAATGTATTTTTGTACATGTTTGCATGTGTGTGTGTGTGTGTGTGTTTTTATATTTCTATATATATATATATATATATATATATATATATATATATATATATATATATATATATATATATATATATATATATATATATATATATATATGTATGTATGTGTGTGTGTGTGTGTGTGTGTGTGTGTGTGTGTGTGTATGTGTGTGTGTGTGTAAGTCCCTTATTGTGTGTATATATATATATATATATATATATATATATATATATATATATATATATATATATATATATATATATATATATATATATGTATACATATATATATATATACCTATACATATACATATACAAAATGCTTAGCAATGACGAAATTGAAACCTTACCACGAAGCCACTTCGACTGCATAACAATTTCCTTCGTAATATCATATACAATAAGTATAATGTGTTTGCTTCCACATTACCTGCTTTGAACAGGGAAGTG
>NC_091554.1:49412489-49414989 GCF_042767895.1 Penaeus vannamei | reverse complement strand
ACCGCTCTCCCTCTCTCTCTCTCTCCTTCTCTCTCTCTCTCTCTCTATATATATATATATATATATATATATATATATATATATATATATTTATATATATATATATATATATATATATATATAATGACAGAAAAAAAAAGTAACAACAAACATATATATTTTATATATATATGTTATGTGTATATATATATATATATATATATATATATATATGTATATATATATATATATATATATATATATATATATATATATATGTATATATATATATATATATATATATGTGTATGTATATATATATATATATATATGTATACATAACGTAATATTGTATATATATATATATATATATATATATATATATATATATATATATATATATATATATATATGTATATGTATATATATATATATATATATATATATATATATATATATATATATATATATATATATATATATATATGTATATATATATATATATATATATGAGGTAAAAAAAAAAATGTTTTCATCACTATTGTTGTTATCATTATCATATTTATCATTATTGTTACTATTATCATCATTCGTGTTATCGCTATCACCATTATCATTCATTTTCTTACTCATTCATTAATTCTACTGTTATTTATTTTTATCATCACCATTATGATCGTTCTTTTCATCATCACCAACAATATCCTATGATTGTTAATCAGTCAATCGAATTATCCTCATCATTTCACTATCATCATTGTTATTATCGTCATCATTGTTTTTCAATAACTATTATCATATTATCATTATTGCTTTCATGTTTATCATCTTATCATCATTGTTGTTATTTCTGGTAGTATCTGCACTATCTTTACTATTATTTTCATTATCTCTCCTGTTATCATTATCGTTATTGTCATTGTTATTATATTTATTTATATTATCATTATCAGTATCAATATTGTTGTCATTATCACTATCTTTATTATCATCGTTATCACTGTTATTATTACCATCATTATTATTATAATTATTTTCATTATCATTATCATGTTATTAATAGCGATATCAGTACCTTTATTTTTACCTTTATGGTTACATTATCATTATTACCATCATATTTTTGGGGGTCGAAATGATATGGAATTTAGACCTTTAAAACTCAATGCATATATTTCCTATGCATCTTTTTTTTTTTTTTTTGGGGGGGGGGCTGCATAAGATGAATGCATTGCCGTCAATATAAATTCTATGCATAGTTCATCTTCGCAAATTTCGACACAATTTTCCCCCGCCCTGTAATTGGGTCAAGGACACATCGAAATACAAGGAAATTTTCAACGGGGATTATATTATTTGAAAGCAATTCATAGCGGTCTCCTGAATCAATGCAACCTCTTTGTATGCATGAATTCAGTCCCCTTTTCTGGCGAAGGAGATTAGTTCTCACTCTACTTTAGGCCGTGGGAAAGGCGCCCGGGATAACTTGGGCCTTTTCAACACACACACATAAATGTCCATCCACAAACACACACACATACATGTAAATAGATAGATAGATAAGCAGTCATAGCTATGTGGATAAAATGTCTATTTATATATACACATATATGTTCAAAATACACGTAAGTATTTAAGCAAGTGTCTGGATTATATACTGAGCATGATATTTAAAAACTTTCCTTCTCTGTTTTCCTGCCCCCCCCCCCCCCCGTCTTTCCTCTCCTATTCTGTTTCTCAATTTTCCTACCGACTCCCTCTCCCTCCCTTTCCAAAGCCCTACTCCCTTCTCTCCCTTTCTATCTCCCATTTTCCTTCCCTTACATCCCAACCTCCTGTTTCTCACTTTTCTCTCTCTTCCCTCTGCCTACTGCTAAATCCTCCTTTATCTTCTTCCATTCCTCCTCCTCTTTCCCTCTCCTAACTCACCCCTTTATTCTTCTATTCTTTCTTGCCATCTTCCCCCTACTCTCATCTCTCCTTTCTTCCGTCTCCCTCGTTTTTCCCTCTCTCTTCCTATCCCCCTTTTCCTCCCTTGGTTCCTACTCTCCCTTCTTCAGTCCCTCTTCTCCTTCCTCTTTCTCTCTCACTCTCCTTCCCTCTCTTTCTCTTTGTCCTCCTCTCCCTCCCTCCCTCCTCTTACCTATCAACTCGTACATAATAACCAGACGCAGGACCTGTGCGAGGGGCAACAAGGCATCCTTTTACCTTGGTTTCCATCAACATTAATCGCAGATCAGCCCCGCCTCTCCCCTCTCCTCTCTCCCCTCTCCCCTCTCCCCTCTCCCCTCTCCCCTCTCCTCTCTCCTCTCTCCCCTCTCCCCTCTCCCCTCTCCCCTCTCCCCTCTCCTCTCTCCCCTCGCCCTTCACAATTTCCCTTCTCGTGTATCCACAAGTATTTTTTTTCTTTTTTGGGGGAAGGGGATTTTTTTCAGGGTCGACCGAAGATTTATAAGTACAGTGTGAAGGGAGAAGAGGGCGAGAGAAGAGGGGAGAGAGGGTGCGAGGGGAAAAAGGAAGG
>NC_091554.1:49319989-49322489 GCF_042767895.1 Penaeus vannamei | reverse complement strand
GGAACGCCAATACAATCAGGTTGATGAAAATGCGGGTCATTCAAGTTTAATCCGGTTGGCACAGGAAGGCCGACGGGATGGCGAAGGAAGGGGGGCAAATAATGCACAAATAAACGACTTGAACAAAACCGTAAAAGCTTCTAAACTTTTCGATCGCAACGCCACTCGAAATGTGTCGTAATATCAAGGCAGGAAAACAAAAGCGCATCAACTTTACCCCTTTTGTTTCTACCAAAACCGAAACACTTTTTTTTTTTGTTTTGTCTTTTGTTATTGTTGTTGGTTGTTGAAGCCGATAATGTACTTGTGTTTCTGCCTCGCGTTTGGCGATGTGATTGGAGCTGAATAAATGGCAAAAGTGTCGCTTCTCGTTAGATGGACCTGCGAAAAAAAAAGAATTCTTAGGGTCTCTGTTTTGCTAACGTTTCCCCTGAACAATATTCTCACTCCGTTGTTTGTGAGAAGTGCTAAGGCTGTTCAGTAAGTGGATCTATGAGGATACTGAACTAAGAAAAGAAAAGAAAAGAAAAGGAAAAAAAATCCAGTATGTAGTTATCGAGGCAGTTCTTGTTATGCTATGAATTAACGACGGATATTTCATGTTCTGAAGGCACTGACATTCAGGGCACGTGAGATATGAAATCTGACACTGGCGGCAGCTGGGAAAGGCTCTGTGAAATTTAGAAAGCATTCTGTTTACACGCAACAGCATCGTAAGGAAATGCTTTGGACGGCAGTCATTATTTTCCTCTTATATATCCTCGCATTTCGTACATGACATGATTATTCCGTTACGCCATTCCACGGGTTGATCCGTTTTACAGCGTTGACGGACAGTAAACAAACAATTAAAACACGAGGTGCAAATGTGTCATGGTCGTAGCGAGGATCTACTGTGTTGCAGAAATGTTTTATATCTGAAATGTGGTCGTCTTTGCTTGGCATTTAAAGCTAACCAGGGAAAGAATAGGCGAAATGTAAACACCTATAAGGATAATAAATAAATATAAAGAATAAAATACATGTAAATAAAAGGAAAAAAGTATATATTGTTTGATGTATCTACACACACACACACACACACACACACACACACACACACACACACACACACACACACACACACACACACATATATATATATATATATATATATATATATATATATATATATATATATATATATATATATATATATATATATATATATATATATATATACACACACATGTTTTCTGATTCATTTCCATGCGCATCGGACGCTTCCACTCGGCGTAGCAGCCTAACTTTCCTTCACAGTTAATTTCCAGCCGCAGCCGCGTATATATTCGGGGTCAGTTAGTAGAGTCGAGCGGCCATCAAGAGGGCCATAGTGTATTCCAGCGCCATTGTAGTTTTATGGTCTCTGGCCTTTCGAAACTCGGCTCTATTGACGCGCTGTGAAACCATTTTCCGTCGCCGCGTCCCGCCGTTGCTGATGTGATATGATACAGTTGATGAAATTAGAAGGGTAAAGTTGCCGGCTGATATTTTGCTTTCAGATGTACAATTATGTACTTTGTTATATATATATATATATATATATATATATATATATATATATATATATATATATATATATATATATATATATATATATGTATATTGACATTGCTTTTATGCTTTATAGTCTCACGATAAAGTGTTAATGGTTTTATCCTGTGGTGCACCGTTATTGGTAAGAGTGACGTGTTCCTACGTGAATGACAGAAACAGATAAGTGAAAAAAAATATGAATAAAGAAATGAAATTAATTAAAAAAACACTATTACTGTATACTATAAAAGACCTTTGTGTCTGAAATAAAAAGCCTTCTAATAAAAAAAAATGCATGATATCTGTTTTCAATGGTTTGATAAAGTTTTTGTTATTTCAGTTTGATACGATGATGGTCATTCGTGTTTTATTGTTAATGCTCCTGCAGTTATCATTATCTTCAATATCATGTTTCAAGATAATTTTTTTTCTCTCCTTAGATGAACAAATGAATATATAAAACGTATCTGTCTAAAACTACAAATAATAGATGAACTGATAAAACAATAGATGAATAAGAAATGAAATTCTGTACCAAACATTATCCACAGTGTCCATTTCTAATATTTAGTTGAAGAAATTATTTCCTCAGTCAGTTTTCTCCCCTCCCCCCCCCTCCTCGTGCGCTGGAAGCAAGGCAGCTGAAGGGGTTACAAACTTCGACCGCTGCTTCTCCGGGGTTAATGCCACGGCTCCTGCGGCGAGGTTGTCACTTATTTGCTATTTGTGCCTTTAAACTCATCCTGTCAGCGCGGTCCGAGGGGCGTCCTTGGTCAAACTGCGGTGGGTTAGGGAGAGGCCTTCCTTATACTGGACTGATGTGTGTGTGTGTGTGTGAGTGTGTGTGTGTGTGTGTGTGTGTGTATGTGTTTGTGAGTGTGTCCTTGTGAGTGAGTGTGTGTGTGTGTGTGTGTGTGTGTGTGTG
>NC_091554.1:49302489-49304989 GCF_042767895.1 Penaeus vannamei | reverse complement strand
TTCTTATTAGCACAATCATGTTCTTGCTACTATCAATATTAACAACGCCACTTTATTGTCATTATCAGGTGGATCAGTAGCGTTTTCTTTGCCGTTGGTATTAACATTACCGTTGTTGTGGTAATAAATGTTTTCCTTATAGTCAGGTTGAAAGTGCGTCTCGCTGTGAAAACGGTCATACGCAAAATCCTGTACTTAAGCGTATATCATTTTTATTGATAGTTTATATTCGTTAAGCCAATTGGGACAAGTATAAAAGAACCCTTGAACAAGGGCGAATATCAATACAAGAAATAAATAAGGATTATTTTATATAGCAATGATTATGGTAAAAAACAAAAAAGTCAAATGGAATTGGGAGGAGCATAAAAGGCATCGAGCGGAACATGTACAACGAAACAATCAAGTGAGATTTGTGGTTTTCAAAAAGGCTCCAAAATGGAAAAAAAGTAAACTAGCAAAGTAGATTGGCAATATATTGAGAGATTTTATCAACTCAAAATAATTCAGAATAAGTAATGCCTACAACATATTGATTAAAGCTATTAATTTCTACCAAAAATGATGAAACGAAGATAAATGAACTAATTCACCAATCTACTTGTTAATTAACAAAATTGTAGATTAATCAAAGTAAATGAACCAAAAATAATGATAATTACCTCGTGTACGGCATCAGGCTTTGTCCTCAACACAAACAACAAACATATTTTATGGAAACAGGATTCACTAATTTTTACTTTTTTTTATATCAGCACAACAAACAAACTTTACCTTTGATCAATCAATTGTTTTATCTGAAAATTCTGTTTCTTTTCCCCTTGCCCCATTCGCGCTTCCCCTCCCCCGCAAAAAAAAAGAAAAAAAAAAAAAAAAGCTGATTAAAGAGATCTGTGTCAACTCGGCGGGAGAAAGAAAATTGAATTAACGAAGAAACACGACGCAGCGAGAGAGTGAGTCTCATCCGTTATAATTAGGTGGTTCTTCTTGCTTGGAATATGAATTTAGATGCAGCCGCTCCAGAGACAGGGAGGGAAGCCGTATGGCATAGAAAATGCTAACGAATTTCGCAAGAGAAGAAAGTGGGGGGGTTGCTGTCTCTGCTCCTTGTCTATCGGCCGGTCGGTCTGTTTGCCTGCAAGTCTGTCTGTCTAGTCAGTCTGTCTAGATGGCGGGGTTTTTCTGTTGCTCTATCTATCTATCTATCTCTATCTCTATATATCTATCTATCTGTCTATCTAGATCTCTATCGCCCTACATCAAATTAACTCTTTTTGTGTCTGTTATAATATTTTCATTTCACTGTTTTTTTATTCTCGATCCCCTACAAAATGCTTCAATTCCTTATGTTTTATGTTCTCTTATGTAGCGATGGGAAACGTTTAAGCTAATACAGACAATTATATGAATACATTCGTAAGTGCTTATACACTTATATGAATACATACTTATATACGTTTACACTTATATGAATATATATTTGTATACTTACACACTGATATATATTATAAACTCATATACTTTTACTTTTGTATGATTATAAACTTGTATGATTTTATCTTTATATGATTATAAACATATAAATTTGCCTTTATATGATTATAAACATAAACTTTTTTTAGCAACTCTACTTCGCACCTCGAGGCAAGTCCACATCTCTAATGGTCTTATAGATATGTGATACAATAACACAATAAGATTATTATGAGGACCTGAAAGCTTCAAGAAGAATATTCCTCAGCTTTGTTTTGCAAGAACAACACATTATGCATTTCTTTGTGAATTCATTAGACGTGTAGTCCTGCACAACCTTTCTATTTTTTAATGATAACAAAAGTGGAGATAACAACAACGATGGTGATAAAGATGATAATGATGATGGTGACAGAAATTGGTAATGATGATATTATCAGTATTGTTAAGTGTTTTTAATAATGATAATGATAATGATGATCGTGATGTGAAGACGATGATCATGATAATGATAATGAGGATGCTAATGATAGTGAGGATAAAGTGATGATAATATTGATAATAAAGATAATAGGGGTAATATCACAGCAATAATAATAATATTAAAGACAAGTATAATAATGATGATAGGAATAATGATAATAATAATGATAACAATACTACTGATAGCAACAACAACATTAATAATATTCACAACAACAACGACAATGATAAACTTCCTACGGTACTCATTCCATCTACAAAAAAAAAAAAAAAAAAAAAAAAACGACAAAATATTAGACGACCTCCGCCAGAATACATCTGAATGCGGGCAGCACGCGCGGGAATGAACGAATCCCGGCGACATTTTTGCAGGCTGCCGCGGCCTTCAGCTCATGCAAAACGAACCTTGTGAAACACGTTGAAGTCCAGTTAAAGTCCGCCCTGAGTCCGTGTGGACAGGAGGACGCCCGACGCATGCTCTCCGACGACGACTCAGCCCGTCCAGACATGTGCCTTCGTTCACCATTTTTTTTGCTTTTGTGCA
>NC_091554.1:49287489-49289989 GCF_042767895.1 Penaeus vannamei | reverse complement strand
CAAGTTCTCTCCGAAGTTATAAAAGCGGCCATATTTCAGCCTAACTGGAGTTCTTCTGGGGACAAATTCCAAAACAAAGTAATGAGTGCTTGCATGTTTCCTTAAGAGATATGGTCTTCCTTTGAACCTTTGAACATACTGCCAGTTTTGGAAAGTCTGGCTAGATTTTAGTGTCATACGGGCCAAGCGTGTTACAAAATACTTAATTAACTCTATCTTTTTTTTAATAAAATAAGAGTGAAAATGTATATTTCATAACAGCTGAAAAGTACATGGAATAGTTGTAGAATGAAAATGAAAGTGATAAGGGAGGAATTTATACGATTATTAAGTAGAAATGATATAATATCATCTTTTCTCCTCAGATTAATATGTTTTGGAAGAGCAGATGTATAAATTATGCAGAACAATAAATGAAAATGAAAGTAAGGAGAGATCAGTTAACATAATAAGGAAACTAAATAAATTATAAGACTAATTAGTGTATCAGTGTAAACAGCTCATGTAATAATGAAAAAAATAAATGAACATTAAACAGACGGAGAAAATAGAATCCATTAATAGCTTAAAGACAAGGAAAAACATAAGCAATAATCAAACAAATAATTTTGTCAATAGAAGCACAATGAAACCGAAATAAAACAAAACGTAAATAAACACATGGATAAAAAACGAACAAAACTTTGACATTCACTTATCCTCGAGGACCACAATTCAGGAAACTTTCAGGGCACAACAGCAACGAGACATGAGGCAGCTGAGAAAGAGAGCGAAAGAAATGAGGGAAACAGAATTACGTGGAGCGAAGTTGCAAAGACTTATATATTATCTGTGAGCTGTGGTGACACTTGACTTTTGTGACCCGTCGCTCTTTCCTGCATAATTATCATTGCTGCAACCTTGGGGGATAAACAGAACACACACACTCACCTCTGTGTGTGTGTGTGTGTGTGTGTGTGTGTGTGTGTGTGTGTGTGCGTGTGTGTGTGTGTGTGTGTGTGTGTGTGTGTGTGTGTGTGTGTGTGTGTGTGTGTGTGTGGGTGTGCGTCATATATATGTATATATATAGATATATATATATATATATATATTTATATATATATATATAGATATATATATATTACTATGTTTTTGTAATTTCCTTCCTAATATCGGACGCGTTTACTGTTCAGTTCCGTGACCCCTTCGCCGGCCTTCTCATCTCGCTGATTCTGAAAATGTCTAAGATGATGTTTTCAAGTTACTAGATTCAACAGCTGTGCTTGGTCTGATAGTCTACGAACATTGTGTATTGCTGTGTATAGGGTTTTGGATCATTGCATTTGACGCGAGCCACCCTATAGTCGCCTTTTAAGACACGCAGTTACGTACGTTGGAAGTATTCGTTTCATGTCCCCTTATGCACAAGGATAATATATATATATATATATATATATATATATATATATATATATATATATATATATATATATATATATATATTGTATTGGTAATGTATTTGAAAGGTATAATTTTGTTATTATGTATATGATTTAACAAATTAATGTATTTTGTATTTGTAAATAATTCTGAAATGCGTAATGCTGTATATAATATAATTCCTGAATTTCGAAGGGGGACTTTTGTTGGTAACTTGGGCTTATGGTTACCGTATTTCCGACTTGTATCGTTTACATTTTTTGTGGTCTACAGCAAATAGATTTCTTTAAGAAATATTACATCCATTATCCGTATCTAAATTTTGAGTCGTGATATATTCTTTTGTAAATAAAATCTCTGAATGTGTTTATTAAGCTTGGTGATTTGTATAGAATGCATAGTGATCTGAAACAATGTAGTGATTTAATCCGTCCTGCGTAAAAAAATGTCACGTTGGTGCCTCGTGTTGTGCTGCCAGAGTCTTTTAATATTTGACTTACTTTTGAAGATTCGGTGCCATCCAATCTATTATCATGGATGTTTAGAAAACCATGTCTTCTGCGAATTATACTGTAATATTACAAATTGATATTGGAAGAATTTCATCAAGAATTAAGAATAAAAGAAAGATTAAATGTATACCATTTTTTTTTTTTTTTTTTTTTTACGTGAATTTCAATTTTTCATTAATTTTGGCATATGTAGTGATTATGATGAGTAACCTGTTATTGATTTATTGCAACACAGGTGATTGTTGGTTACCCGTTTAAAGCTTCTGTGACGTAGTGTAAGATGCTTGTGATACTCTGACTATGATACTGGGACCTTGCTTGGCCCTGCGCTGCCCTTGCTCTTGGAATATTTGGCAAGAACTTGGCGCAAAATGTTGTAAGGATTCACCTCAGTGTAATTAATTGTAAATTGATAGTTTATTACATGTATAAATAAATATAAGCTTCTTTGTAATTTTTACTTTATACATATATTTATATTTAGTAGCGTTTTCATGCATTATAATTTTTTGGCTAGTTGAGTCTTGTCACATATAATCTGAATAAATGGAATATGACAGCCGTGTTGT
>NC_091554.1:49269989-49274989 GCF_042767895.1 Penaeus vannamei | reverse complement strand
CACACACACACACACACACACACACACACACACACACACACACACACACACACATACACACACACACACATACACACACACATACACACACACACACATACACACATACACACATACACACACACACACACACACACACAAACACACACGCACACACACACACAATAATAGTAATAATAAAATCAATAAATAAAATAAAATAAAAACTACTCTGATTAGAGCGATACAGAATTATAATCAAACCCAAATGTGGAAGCAATGAAAATTTTAGTTGGAACACAATTGCATCGGACTCGGTCTTGCGTTCATATCTATACGCGAGAAAATCATGAACTCTTGGAGCCATTATTAGCAAACAACATTGTTATGGTAACAGACACAAAACCCATGGGTCTTAAAGAACAATGTAAATCAAGCTCAAATAAAGGAGGAATGAATTGAAATCTCTGATTACTGGGGGTCAAAGGAGATTTTTTTTTTTTTTTTGAAAAATGGCTAGATATTGAAAGAGGGTTGGTGGAAGTATTAGAAAGAGAAGGGATTAATCGTAGACAGAAAAAAAGATAAGGTAAAAGGGAGGGAAGCTACTCATTACTGCAGTATAAGTGAGAGAGCAAAAGAGGTCGTCTGGAGTATGCTAATTAAGTAGATTGAAGGATATATTACCTGTTCGAGGAGGAAGGTAAACTAGAAGGGTAAGGAAAACTTCCCATTAGTGCAAAATAAGAGAGAAGCAAGAGTATCGCCTTGAGTGTGCTAATTATAGAGACAAAAGAAGAAATGATGGATAATTGGCCAATGGGAAAACCAGTAAGAGGAAAAGGGAACCTGGTCAGGCAGAGGATTTGGCTGAGGGATTTTGAGATCCGAGACGGTGGGGAAAGAGCTATAGAAGGTGGAGCAATGGGCAAGCGAGGGTGGGGAGGAACGGCTGCTGTGGCTGACTCTGCAGGAAGTCTTAAGGACAAAAAGAAAAAGAAAGAAAGAAAGAAGAAGAAAAAAATATATATTTATTCATTTATTTACATATATATAACTGCATCATATGTTTGGGCGTTTCAATTGCCAGATCATAGAGAAGGATCTACAGTAACAGCAACATGTCCAAAACAGGAAAAAGGAACAAGGTTCACAGAAAAACGGAAATGCAATTAAGAAGCAATAGCAGTAAAGATCCAGATTTTAAAAAAATCTATTAATTTCGATTTGGTCTTCCTAACAAAGGTATTAAATTCACCAGTCTTTTGTAAAGATTTTTTAGGGGGTAATTTACCTCCACCTTGACCAGTAAATGTCAAATTGTGGATGTGTTCTAATTGTTTATGCATCGTTGTCTAACTCATGTAAGTTTTATGACCTTGTATTCGCCAGAATTTTGTTCTGGTAAAAATATTTGATGATATTCTGGTCGTCTTCCTCCTATACTTAGGATATAACCTTTTGTTAGAAGCACTCCAGGTAAGCCCTTTCAGAAAATTAATAATACCTGCCCTGTGTATGAAACAGCAAACCAGGAAAGATTATCCATGGACGAAAAACAATCCTTCTTTTGTATTCTTGTCTGAAGTGTTGTCTGAAGGATCAGGCCATTATTTCGAATGGAGTTCAGGTAGTAATGAAGTAATTTTTTTTTGTAAGGTTGATACCCTGCTGAATAAGAAATATATACATATTTTATATATTCATCTATATGTTTTGTATTTCTCTATCTCTATGTATATCTTTATTGTTGTAATTGATATATTTTAGGCTGAGATACCTGCTTGCCTGATCCTTCAATTACCTGACTCAGTTGAACAGGGCATTGCTGGTGCTCCATGATTCGAAGCGAATATCGTGTACCTTATTTGACACGGATTCTTCAATAATTTATACATACCACAACTCTTGGCTACTTACGTGCCTGATTAACGTGTCATGCGTGTCGTTGGAACACCCGAGCTATAGGAATGGCAGTATCACTTAAGAGAAACACAAATTCTCTTTCTAAATGTCAGAATTAAAGCGGTAGCTGGGATTTTGCGCAAGAAGTGAACACGATTTTAAAAAGAAATAAGAAATAATAATGATAATAAAGATAGAAAGACAGAACTACTAAAACCCGAAACTGAAAGCTAATTTAAAATAATGACAAAACGTGACTAAATCCCGAAGTACACCATCACGAAATATAGTAATACAGCTTTACTTTTTTCTATTTTCGGTTTACGAAATAGTCTACTACAAACCAAGAAAATGTGTCGAGTCATAGCCGTGCCAACAATCGACCCTCTCCTTTTCCTTCCTAAATCATTTCAATGAGGATGAATGCGGTTAAATGCACCGGGTTTGTTTTATAATCTAAATGTTCGGACACTCTCATGATGGCTTCTTGTTACTGGCTTGTGTAGATGTTTCCACTTCCTTATTGAGCCAAATGCTTGAAGCCAAAGTCCTGTGAATCTTGTAACGTTTAAGACACAAAGGAAATAAAGACAATTTGCCTCATTATCAAAACGTTACTGTTGTGTTCAGGAATAGCATCATATGAGCATAATGCTTTTACTGTTTTCGTGCAATTATTGCACATCAGGTTAAAATTGACCTTGTAATGGCTCCGAATTTTAAATTTTATCTTGTAATCCCTGTCTCCCTTTATTATTACCTTAATTTTGATGACTTTTAAGAACTCTTTTTTCTCCAGGAAAGAATAAATCAGTGTATGAGAACGTCGGGCATTGTAATGGGCAGTAAACGCAACGCTTGTGTGGCTAACGCTAGCTTTCGCTGACGTAAATATTTGCATCGAGGGAAGTAGGGGGGGAGGTACACGTAATGGAAACTGGTAGTGAGAACAGGGTAAATAGACAGAGAGAAGTACATTTATAGAGATAAGTAGAGAGAGATGAGGGAAACAGACAAAGAGAGAGCGACCGAGAAAGACAGTCAGACGCACAGAGTGAGAAAGACAGGGAGGGAGAGAAGGAGAAAGCGAGAAGGAGAAAGAGAACTGGAAGAGAGACCTGGAAAAGATGGTAATAAAAAAAAAGACAGCATAGAGTAATTATAAATAATGATATCACACCAAAAATAATGATGAAAGTTTTTTTTTTTACACATTCATTTTTTTTTTCTAGTCCGATTTTGTTTAGTCGACTACTAACTTTCTTCCTGGTGTATTTTTCCCCCGCTCGTAAGATTTTCCCTTCACACACACACACACACACACACACACACACACACACACACACACACACACACACACACACACACACACACACACACACACACACACATATACCATAAATGCTCAAGAAAAGCAAAGATAGCAGTAATCTACTGTATTACTTAATGTTATGCTTTTGTTTATGTGAATATGAATTGAGCTTTGGACTGTCTTAGAAGCAAAGGTATTAAATTCTCCGCTCTTTTATTTCTTATTTTTCTCCTTCCTCCCGCGCTTGTCATGTAACTTTTTCTTTCCCTTTTTTTTAACCAACATTCCGGATCAATTCCTTCAGGAAATTAATAAAGCATGCACTGTATATTAGAAAGCCTATCAAGGAAGATTATCCATGGGCGAAACAATGCGTCCTTTGTATGCTTGTCTGAAGCGTTCCCTGATCCCAGAAAGGCTCTGATGGATCAGGTCATTATTTCCAAGGGAGGTCAAGTAGTTTAGAGGCGAATTTCTGTAAAGCTGATAGCATGCTGATTCGAAAGCATAAACATATCATCTATTCCTTTATTCATCTTATACTTTCGTGACTAGTTAACGCGCCTTGCCTGTTACGCCTTCGATAATTAGATGAACGCCAGCGCCATTGAAGAGCAGCGCAGCCACTCTGTCTAAATGAATAAAAGCGGCGCCTGTGCTTAGGCTGAAGGAGTGCTGGAGAATGCGAGACTGCAAGAGAAAAGAGAAGGCGACAGAACGTGACTAAAGCTAAAGCAAGATACAAATTCGAGACAGAGAGAATGCAAGAAAACGAGGAAATAAGAAGCTAATTAAAATGAGTGACAAAACGTGAGAAAAACCTCCAAATATAATGGAAGAAATTTACACTTTTTTGTCTTTTTGCTTTCTTTTCTCCCTTTTTTCTGCTTTCAGTTTTTTGCTGTTTTCATTTTTTGCTGTTTTCAGTTTTTTCTGTTTTCAGTGTTTTGCTGTTTTCAGTTTTTTGCTGTTTTCAGTTTTTTGTTGTTTTCAGTTTTTTTGCTGTTTTCAGAGTGTCAAGTCATAAATGATTTTAATGACGACGAAAACTCAATGATTGCTCAATGATATGAACGTTTGCAGCGTTTAATGGGGATAGCTTCTTTTTCGGATGCCAAGTCACGGGATTCAGTGGTTTATGCGATGTTTTGAAGGAGAAAGAGAAGCAAAGACGTGTTAACGCGACTGTGCTTCATACGCTAAATGTTTGGTTACTGTGTATGTGTGTGAGCCAACGTCGACACGTATGTATACTCACAAACACACAAACACGCACACAATCACACACATATACATAAACGCAAACATATATAAATCTGGTTAATCTGACCTTGTAATCACACCGAATTTTAAATTGATCTTGTGTTCTCTGTCATACTTGTCAAAAAAATTGATGACTTTTTTCCTTTTTTTCTTAAGAAATAATAAATAATTATATTGATACGCCGGTCGTTATAATGTACAGAATAAGCAGCGCTTGTGTGGCAAACGCTAGCTTTCGCTGACGTAAATGTTTGCACCGGGAGAAGCGGGGAGAGAAATACACGTAATGGAAAGTAGTGTGAAAAGGGTAGATAGATAGAGAGAGGCTCATATAGAGATACGTCGAAAGTGAGAGATGAGGGAAACTGACAGACAGAAGGAGAGCGAGCAAGAGGGAGAAAGAAGCAAGGCGAGAGGGAGAGAGAGTGAGAGGGAGAGACAGAGAGAAACAAAGCAAAAACGAGAAAGATTAAGAGAGAGAGAGAGAGAGAGAGAGAAAATTTCTGAGTACAGACAATAACAATAAAGATTTTTTCCTCTT
>NC_091554.1:49217489-49224989 GCF_042767895.1 Penaeus vannamei | reverse complement strand
ACCTTCCTCATCATCAGGATTCTCTAAGGGGAGCGAGTGTCCAGGATCGTTCTGTCGTTATTTGTTTGTATTTTTCTTTGTCATGAACTGTGTTGTTCTTTGTGTCGAGGAAGGGGATGGCGGGGAGAGAGGGAGTAGGGGGAGGGGGAAAGGGGAGGTGATGATAGGGGTGTAGGGGGAAAGGGGGAGAGAGGGGCGGTAAGTGATGGAGGGATATTTTGCAGGGCGTGGTGGGGTTGGAAATGCGAGAAGGGTGGGGAAGGGGAAAGGGGAAAGGGGAGAGATTGGGAAGTGGGAGAGAGTGGTTAAGCCTTGTTTTCCCCTTGTTTTGGTATAGTCTCCTACATGTCGAAATTTCTTGCAGTTCTTGGTGGATGTGTAGGCATATCATCGTATCTATATACAGGTTTGTAGACATTAATACACGCACGTACACACAGACACACACACACACACACACACACACACACACACACACACACACACACACACACACACACACACACACACACACACACACACACACACACACACACACACACACTCACACACACACACACACACACACACACACACACACACACACACACACACACACACACACTAACACACGAACACATGAAAGTGGAAAGGATATGTAAATAAATAGAGAGAAAGAAAAAGGAGACAGGGAGTGAAGGAAAAAAGGGAGGGAAGAAAATCCAGGAAGAAGGATAGAGAGAAAAGGGAAGAAAGGCAAGAAGGTCAGAGAGAGAGAAAAGAGAACGTCGGGAAGATTAAGAGAAAGAAGAAAAAAGAGCGATGACTAGAGGGAGAGAGAAGGAATTTGTAAAGAACGAAAGAGAGAGTTAGGAGAGAGAGGGCAAGAGAAAAATTAAAAGAAAGAAAGTGAGAAGTTGGAGAAGACGAGAGAGACAGAGGAAAAGAGAGAGAGAGAGAGAGAGAGAGAGAGAGAGAGAGAGAGAGAGAGAGAGAGAGAGAGAGAGAGAGAGAGAGAGAGAGAGAGAGAGAGAGAGAGAGAGGAGACTTCTTCTGCATGAAGATAAGGCTGTCATGCACCATATCGCTTCCTGATATTTCGCATGACGCCTGACCAAGGGCATTCGAGACGTTTTTGCGACCTAAAGTGCGGGAAAGAAATCAGATATTGTTTTAGAAAACGAAAGAAAAATTCTTCGGAAATGTATCTGAAATTGTATTTTCTTTGTATTTCCTTTCTCTCTGTTTATTCCCTTTTTCTTATTTATGTATTTACTTCCTTCTTGTTATTCTCTTTTTTCTTATTTTATTTTATTTTCCTCTTGTTTTTATCTTTTTCTCCTTGCTTCCTGCCTTGCGGAGAATAATAAATCTCGAGAGAGCTGATAATCATTGCAAACGTAGTATGTGGAACCACCATCAGTATTTTTAATGGCTTCTTTTCATTATTCTAATTAAGGTATCAACCCCCACGTGGCTGTCGATCACCATGAATTATGCACAAAGTAATTACGGTTTATTCTTTACCGCGAAATGTTTATTGCTTAATTTCTTCAGCTGTCTTATATCACTAAAATTCGCACTCTTTTATTTTGTTTCATCTAATTATTTTTATTGATCTATTTATATTTTTGCATTTGCATGCAGAAAGTAATGTATTCTGTGCATGTACTGGTTTGTGTATGTGTGAGTGTGTTAGTGGTAGTTTGTGTGTGTGTGAGTGTGTTAGTGGTAGTTTGTGTGTGTGTGAGTGTGTTAGTGTGCGTGTGCGCTTGTTTGTAAATAAATAAGTATGTATGTCTATGAATCTATCACTCCATCTATACTGAGAGAGAGCTTAACATAAAATCATCTGCTTTCGAACTTGCTATCATGCGATTAGGTTTGCTCCTTCCTATAGATTTTATCTTAAGGTTTAGTGTTTCTTATCCTCCTTTGATCTTCATGTGTGTACAGGAGAGGTGCGTTTTTTTCTCGAAAATCCCTTGCCTCAAAAGTTCTCACTTTTTGCAGGATAAGAGTTTACTGATTTTTTTTTTATCGTTCCGGATATCCTTCGTGAAATAAAAAGGTGTACTTTTACCTTATTTCATGTTACCTTGAATGTTTTACTAGATATTAGCCCTTTCTGCTGGGATGACATGATATTTCTTATCCGCTGTGATTTTAGTTTAGTGATTCTGTTTACAAATATATTGATCCACAAATGTTAATGAGTCTAAGTTGTCTTAGCTGTTTACCTCTTCCTTGATTTTTGGAAAGATTTTTAATTTTTCAATTGCCTAAGCTACGTAGTGTAATTACTTTTTCTATCTAAAAGAAATACGAAGATAAAAGTCCACAGGAACCATTTCAACATCTTTTTTAACGAGTAATGTGAAGTGAAGTGTGGAAAGGAAAAGATACTGAAACGCGGCGGGGCGGCCCGTAGAGTTACACAAGAGACGCTACAGCCTTAGAATTACATTGCTATCGGGTCGTCCTCTCCTTTGCTAGGTAAATCCTATGAACATAGCAAATTTTGATTTTCTGCTGATGTATTTTTTGGGGGCATCAACTAAAGGAGAGTAGAGGTGGCGGCAGCTTGCACTCATACACAGAGTTATATTTCCATTGAACGTAATATTCGCCTGTCGTACACTTTAATACACTTTTTTTCTCTTTGATTATACATTTTTTCCTAGTCACTTGTTATTACCTCTCAAAATACTGAGAATACCAATCTAGACGTTGATAATTATTATTATTTTTTCTTCTCCATAAAATTAAACAGACCAGAAAAAGCATAATTACAAAACTGTTAATGAAGCTGAGACGTCAATATATTCAAATGTTTTCTAATCTACCGTTGAGTTTGCTTTCACTTTTAATCTTTACTTTCTCATACATCCTCGAGCAACAATAAAGATATGAATAACCATCATCAAATATCTCAAAATCCATTCTTCAGTTAATTAAAAACATTCCATAACAATCGAGGATCTCGCTGTAAGTAATCTCTCCCATTTTAATGACGGTATTATATTCCAGGATCAATACAATAAACTTTTCCTGATCAGGTGAGGCAATCTCTTCTTCAAGATATCCAGGTATCTGTATATCATGTATTCAATAGAAAATTCCAGGAAGTTTTTTTTCATTATTACTATTTTTATACACTGTTGCACATACAGGCTTTTGTGTCTCGTTGAGGTCGACAATAAATATTGTCATTATCCTCATCTGCATTCTCCCCATTATCCTTATCATTGTCATCATCATCATCATTATTTTCATCATCATCGTCATTCTTAGTGCGATCAATATTACCAGAATCATCAGCCTGATCCTTAAACTCATCTTCGTCATGATCATCGTCATCAGTATTATCATTATTATGATTATCATCAGCACTAGTAGTATTAGTAATACCAAATCTATCACCGTCTTTATGCATCATTGTTAGTGCTACTATTATCATTGTCGCCCTCATTATTTTTCACCATTATTTGTATCATCATTCCTTAATCATGATGATAATGATAATGATGGTGATGATGATATTGGTGATGATAATGATAATGATGATGATAATAAGAATAATAACGATGATGATGATGATAATAAGAATAATAACGATGATCATAATGATAACAACAATGGAGATTATGACCATAATGATAATAATAGTAATATTAATAACACTAGTATCATTTAGTAATAATAAGGATAATGACAATTATATTGATATCAATATTAGTAGTAGTGTAGTATAAGATGGTAGTGATAATAAAAATCATTATAATCATGATGCTACTTATGCAGATTATCATTTTCTTATCACTATCATAGTTAGGAGGATCATTATTGTTATCACTATTATTCTTATTCATATCTCAATAATCATTGTTACTGTTACTAATGTTATTATATTTACTATTAGTATCATTGTCATTACTATTGTTTTATCATTATTATGATTAATAACATTATCTTTATGAATATGATGATTAGAACTATACAGGTTATCATCATCATTGTTTTCATAATACATAATGAATACATAGATAGATAGATAGATAGATGTGTGGATATATATATATATATATATATATATATATATATATATATATATATATATATATATATATATATATATATATATATATATATATATATATATATATATATATATATATATATATATATATATATATATACATATATATACACATATACATTTACATACACACATACATATATGTATATATATATATATATATACATATATATATATATATATATATATATATATATATATATATATATATATATATATATATATATATATATATATATATATATATATCTATTTATATATATATATATATATATATATATATATATATATATATATATATATATATATATATATATATATATATATATATATATATATATATATATATATATATATATATATATATATATATATATATATATATATATATATACGTACATATGTATATATATATATCATAGTTTCTCTTTCTACAAGCTGAAATCTTCGCCATTTGATTTAAGGAAACGATGAAAAGATAAAAAAGATAAAAATAAAAAAAAATAAAAATCTCATCACTTCCGGTTGGCAGTTACGTCGTCATTTACTGATGCTTCTTGACAAAACATTCCTTTGATAACCGGCCTTTTCCAGGGTCACTGATATGCATTCCTTTTGTAATAATTCCAGTCATGAAATTTCTCTTTACTCTCTTTTTTTTTTTAATTCATTTTTTTCTGGTCTTCAATGTACTGCATTTAGGGACCAGTCCCTTTTCCAAACAGTTGCAATTGCATTTCCTTTCGCAAATGTCCTTTTGCTTTCAAGCCTTTTGGGAAATCTAAATACATTTATGTTGCAAGATATATATTTTTACTTTACTCAAAAGCTCTTTTCAGCGCGAGTAGCCTCGGCTCAGATCTTCACTTGGCTCTAATATTTTTCTGAGGGAATAGGCGATGATATGATAAAGATTCATGATGATTCACGTGCAACTTACACTTACTCTGACGCTTACAGACACAAACATATACACAGGGACAAAAACACACTTAAAAGCACTCTGAGGTTAGCGTGCCTTGCTACTAGAGCTGTATTCTAAAAGTGGCATTATGCTTGTCAAGAATGTTAACCATGTTGAGAATAAAAAAAGAAAAAAGAAAAAAAAAGTTTATACTAAAAGTAAGACGCTTTTTTTTTATTAACAACTTAATTTTAAAGTAAAATGGTTGAAAATATTAGAAATACGAGCTGAAAGTACTGTATTAACATTAGTTGAACACATTCTCTAATCTCGGATATTTCTTTTTTTGCTTTCTTTTTCAGTGTTCAGCTATCTTTTCAAAGAAGCAAATCCCAGTGTGTTAAGTGCTAATCTAATGTCACCGCCGCTTTCTAAAGGCACCAATTGGTTTGCGAATAGTTTGTTGAGCGAAATGCACAAGCTCATATAAACTCTTATAAACTTTTATTTGCCTCTTTATTTTCTATTATTACACTTTATATAATTCATACTAATGCTGCCTTAATTAATGAAAAAAAAATCTTGAATTCATATTACATTACAGTGTTTGCTTAGGTTCTCTAAATGTTTTACGAATTTTGATATTCAAAATAATGTCTTTTTCTCGACCCTCCTTTTCTTGCTTTCCCGTTATTCTCTTCAATCGCATCTCCGTATGCCTTATTGCACTTATTCACTACTCTGCTCAACTCCTGTTTACTGTATCTCGACAACCCTCACTTTCTCTACATCTTTCATTTTATCTCTATACCATTTTCTGCAACTATATTTCTCCTTACGTCTTTGCGCATTTCTCCGTATTTCTGCATTATCTCTGTATATCTGCATTTCTCCAGATGTTCATTCTTCGAGATGTTTTTCGATCTCCCGTTCTTTCATTCCTTACTGTATCTTTGCATCTCCAAACAAAAGCATAAAGGAATGACAATGTATTTCAATTCTTCGGAAGGATAGATATTATTTCTTCATTCATCCCCCTTAGGAGAGGGTCCTACTCCCTATCACGAGGCTATTTACTCCCTTTTTCCGCTCATGATGATAATGATGATATAATGTCATGTAATACAATAATGATAATGTTATGATATGATAATGAGCTCAATAACCCTCCGGCTCACCATGGTTTACTTAGAAATAAATATTCTGTAAGTACAGGTAAGCATAAGACAAAAATAACAATGATGATGGTATTAATGATACAAATGATGGTGATGAGGAATATTATAATGACAATATTGATTTTAATGATAATAGTAGTAATAATAACAACAATATTAACAACAACAATGATGATGACGATGATGATAGTAAAAATAGAGAAATAGTAATGACAATAGTGATAATAATAAGAATAATGATAACAATGATTATAATATAATGGCAACAATGATGATAACAGTTATCATTCCTATTATGATGAAAATTATGATAATGATTTTGATAATAATCAATAATATTCATGAAAATGATAATGATAATGATAATGATATTTATGATGATATAATAATAACAATCATGATGAGAATTATCATTCATATCAGAATGAAAGTTACGATAATAATGATGATAATAATAAAACTATTACTACATCCAATTCTACTACTACTAATAGGAATAATAACAATAACAATGATAACAACAACAGTGACAATAATAATGAGTAAATGGTGTTGATGTTGAGATTGATAATCATAGTGATACTGATAAAGATGATCATGGTAATAATAGTGATAAAAGTATTAATAATAATAATAATATAAACGAAAATAAAAATGATGATAATGATGATAAACAATAGTGATAATAATGGTAATAATAATAATGAATGATATTCTTACCATCAGTACTATTATTACTATTATTATATGAAAGATAATTATGTAAATAGTATCAATATATATATATATATATATATATATATATATATATATATATATATATATATATATATATATATATATATATATATATATATATATATATATATATATATATTTACTTACATACCGATGATAATGATTATGATGATGATAGACATGTATTTCAAATACATGCTCGCCTCTTCAACCTGAATCATATAACTAGGCATGACTGCAATCAATAATCTCAACAGGTTTTATGAAACGTGTAACCTGCTTCCTTTGTTGACAACGTAAAAATGAGAGTGAATAATTCAGAATTACAGGCTGTCTCCATAAAATTCCGGCATTACATCACGGAAGCAGATATGATATCGAAAGCACTCTGCATTTCAAATTTTGTCCTCTTTATTCATACGCTCTCCTACACTCTTCTCAATGAAATATTTATCCGGCCTCCGGCTAGTCGCGTAGGCGTCATGTTTCAAATGTGAGGTGTGGATGTGAATATCATTTCACCGTAGCGAATATTCAACGGTGCTTATTCATTACTCCAACATGTTTTATTCTCTGAAATGTAATATATGATCTACTATGAT
>NC_091554.1:49183769-49186269 GCF_042767895.1 Penaeus vannamei | reverse complement strand
AAAGATGCAACAATGATTATGATAAGGATCGTAGTAAGAGTATTTAAAATGAAAACAAGGATGATAAAGATCAAAATGGTGAAAATAATGGCGATGAAATTAAGAAGCAAAAACGATAACCCTTTTTATTTGTTTTAGGCAGATAAGCAAGTAAAGCAATAAGACACTCTCATAATGATCGGCGATAAAAGATAACGATCTGAAGCCTAATCCACAGCAAGGGAAACCGAGCTCTCGACGCTTAATTTTTCTCCGCAACCAAACATAACGTCTCCCGGATTGCCATAGCAACGCGCCGCCAGCAATGGAGTCTTGCGTTAAATTGTATGTCCTGATTGCAAATGAAGGACTTTCTCTTGCTGTCTGTTTGTCTCTGTTTCTGTCTCTGGAATTATCTTTGTCTCTTTCTGTCTGTGTTTCTGTCTCTGTTTCTGTAATTGTTTGTTCCAGTGTCTCTCTCTCTCTTTCTCTCTCTCTCTCTCTCTCTCTCTCTCTCTCTCTCTCTCTCTCTCTCTCTCTCTCTCTCTCTCTCTCTCTCTCTCTCTCTCTCTGCCTGTCTGTCTGTCTCTCTCTCTCTCTCTCTCTCTCTCTCTCTCTCTCTCTCTCTCTCGCTGTCGCTGTCTCTTCTCTTTCTCTCTCTCTCTCTCTCTCTCTCTCTCTCTCTCTCTCCGTACGTCCCCGCCGTAAGAATAGATGTCTCTCCTCCATCTCCTCCACCCAACGGAGTGCAGCGGAAATTCATTCGCTTATCAATCACACGCCTCGATTTTTTTTTTTTTTTTTTTTTTTTTAAGCAATAACACGGCCTCGAGAGAGAGAGAAAATTAGAGGCTGTGCAAGAGGACCTGGGAGGGAGGTGGGGGGGGGGGGAGGGGGGTATGACGTAACAAAAGTGTAGGTGGCAATGTTTCTTTCTTTTTTGTTGTTTTGCTTCTTCCTTTATCGTCTTACCTTCTATCGTTTCTCTGTTGTCGTTTTATCTGCATTATGAACAAACCAATTCGCATAACAATCAAACAGACAAGAGTACACACAGACTCAAACAAACACACACACACACACACACACACATACAAACAAACAAACAAGCAAACAAACAAACACACAACATACAAGCATACACAAACACACCACACACATGCGCAAGGAAACAAACGTGCCACAAACAAGCACACATAAACAAACAGACACATATGCGTTTATATGTGTCCCAACCTCTCTCCTCCTCCTCCTCCGTTTGTTTATCCATCTTCCCTCCCCCTCTTTCTCCTTATGTACCTCATCTCTTAACCTCCTCTGCTAACCAATCCTCATCTTAAAAATAGGAAATAAAAATTCTTTCCTTTTTTCCCCGTTAAACTTCTGTCTACCCAAGGGACATATTTTTTTCCTCCTTCAAAAATTCAGTAAAAAACTTATCCTTGGCTCTCTATATCATTTCCGCAAGTGTTTGTTTGTTTGTTTGTTGTGATACAATCGTTTGCAAGTGTCTGTGTATGCTTCTTTGTTTGGTTGTGGGTATGTGCTCGCTTTTTGCTCATGTGTATGTATGTGTTTCTTAAGTATTTTCTGCATGTGTGTGACCTACCGTCCATGAGTGTATTAGTCTGCATGTGTCTGTGTATGTGACAGTGTATTCCCGAAAATTACCCTTCAGTACACACATTCAATACAACATTCACTAGAAGAAACTTTTGTAAATAACAGGTCAAGTTCTCCCTAAGGCAGGATCCCATCTCCCTTCCCTCCCTTCCCTTCCCCTAAACTTCGCCATCTGCCCTCCCTCACCCCCCTCCCTCCCTTCTCTCCCTCACCCCCCTCCCTCCCTCTCCCTCCCCTACGTCCACTCTTCCCCCACCCCATCCCCCCTCGTTTCATAACCTCACCCCCTACCTTTCCTTCCTCCCCTTCCCCTAAGCCCATTTTCCCCCCTACCCTTCCCCTTCCCTTCCGCCTCCATCCCCTACCCCCCTCCACCCCCACCCCCCTCCCATCACCTTAATGTCAGAGAGGAGAAAATTATCGACGTTGATGAGAAATTGGGTGGATGGGGGAGAGGGTGGGGGTGGGAAGAGGGGGGGGGCGGTGGTGGGAGGAGGGGGGAGGGGCAGGGAGGAGATTAAGAGAATTGGAGAAAAATAGATGAAAGGAGAAACGGTAATGTAGAAAAGAGAACAGAGGATGGTAGAAACTAGAGAAAAAAAACAATGTCCGGAAGAAAATTGTTTTCTGGGGTACAAGCAGGGATCAGTAGTAGTTGCAAATTGCCAGCGTATTCTGTGTTTATATATATATATATATATATATATATATATATATATATATATATATATATATATATATATATATATATATATATGTATATATATATATGTATGTGTATATATATGTATGTGTGTGTGTATATATATATATATATATATATATATATATATATATATATATATATATATATATATATATATATATATATATATATATATATATATATATATATATA
>NC_091554.1:49176269-49178769 GCF_042767895.1 Penaeus vannamei | reverse complement strand
GGAGGGGGGGAGGGAGTTAGGGAGGTGGGGGGGAGGGGAGGAAGGAAGAGTGGGGAGTGAGGGGGTGGGGGAGGGAGTTAGGGAAGGGGGAAGGGAAGGGTGATGAGTGAGGGGTGGGGGAGGGAGATAGGGGGGAGAGGGAAGGAAGAGGAGTGAGGGGGTGGGGGAGGGAAGGGAAGAGTGGGGAGTGAGGGGGTGGGGAGGGAGTTAGGGGGAAGGGGGAAGAGAAGAGTGGGAAGTGAGGGGTGGTGGGGAGGGAGTTAGGGGAGGGGGAAGGGAAGAGTGGAAGTGAGTAGGTAGGGGAGGGAGTTGGGGGAGGGAAGGGAAGAGTGGGGAGTGAGGGGGTGGGGGAGGGAGTTAGGGGGAGGGGGAAGGGAAGAGTGGAAGTGAGGGGTGGGGGAGGGAGTTAGGGGGGAGGGGGAAGGGAAGAGTGGGGAGTGAGGGGGTGGGGGAGGGAGTTAGGGGGAGGGGGAAGGGAAGAGTGGAAGTGAGGGGGTGGGGGAGGGAGTTAGGGGGAGGGGAAGGGAAGAGTGGAAGTGAGGGGGTGGGGGAGGAAGATAGGGGGAGGGGGAGGGGGAAGGGAAGAGTGGGGAGTGAGGGAGTGGGGGAGGGAGTTAGGGAGGGGAGTAAGGTGGAGGGAGAGAAGAGGGGAGTGAGGGGGAAGGAGTGGGGAGGAGGGAAGCGAGGGGAATAAGAGGAGAAGCAGCGGGGAGAGGGGAGAGTTGGGTTAAGGAGAGAAGGGGATAAGGAAGGAGGAGTGGGAGACGGAAGGAAGTGTGGGGCGTAGGGAGGTGGGGATGGGGGGGGAGATTAGAAGACGAGGAGTAGGGTGAAGGGAGGAAAGAGGGGGAAGGAGTGGGGGATGGACGGAAGGAGGACGAAAGTGAGAAAAAAGAAATAGGGACGGGAATAGGTGACAGAGAGGTGGAGAAAACATAGAGAGGGGAGAGGGACTTAGAGGGGGAGAGGCGAGGGGAAGGGAGAAGAGGGAACAGGGGGCGGGGGGGCGGAAAAAAGGCAAATGGATATTGGACAGTTGTGTAGCGGGATTTTTGCTTTACTTTTTTTTTTGAGTTTGTATATTACCTTTTCATGAACACTTTGTGTTTTTCTCTATTCCTATTTCTTTTTCGTTACTCATTGTTCCCTTAATCTACACAGCGTATGCGTATGCATACATGAACATGCTCTTCATACCTATCTATCTATCTGTCTATCTGTCTATCTGTCTATCTATCTATCTGTCTATCTGTCTATCTGTCTGTCTATCTATCTATCTGTCTATCTGTCTATCTATCTATCTATCTGTCTATATCTATCTATCTATCTATCTATCTATCTATCTATCTATCTATCTATCTATATCTATATCTATATCTATATCTATATCTATATCTATCTATCTATCTATCTATCTATCTATCTATCTATCTATCTATCTATCTATCTATCTATATATATATATATATATATATATATATATATATATATATATATTTATGTATATATATATGTATATTTATATCTATCTATATGCGTATACATAGACTATATCCACACATTGGTGCAAGCAAGCAAACATGCAAACAAACATTCACACAACCATGAATAAAAGAAAAAAAAACACCACTGACTCGCACACGGAGCAACAAACGTTCATGTCGCACGTTCGCACACTCAGCCAGGAAGCAAGTGAATAATCCTGAAATAACAGCATTCATTATTTCCATCAAGTAAACATTAAAAATCAATTTAGTTCTGAAATCATGATTTCTTTTTCGTAACAAAAGCCCGTAAAACTTCTCTTACCAAGCAGGAAAATGTTTCCCAAACTTAGAGAAAAAAGAAACTTGGAACAGGCTTACGTTCCCACGCAAAGCCAGTGACTGAATCATGAATGGTATTTATATTCCCCGGCGCCTCATTCATAAACATGCACGCATAATGATGCATCTTTCATGCACAGGGACACGCGCCCACTAAACGCCCACGAGAAACTATACTGAGTCTTTTTCTGCACACACACACACGTATAATAAAGAGCTGTACTGATTCACACACAGAAATGTTCAAACACAATATACAACCCATAGAGAGTTAACCTCGCAAACAAACACTTCAGCTAACACACATAAACAAGGACAAATTAAGCTTACTCACTCACCCAAAGCGCCAAGACACACAACCACACTCGCACATACCTCTTCCCTCTCAACAAACACACACACAAACAAACTGGCGAACAAAACAATCCGAATTCTCCGAAGCACTAGACATCTATTTATACCTTCGGACGCACGTACAACACAGAAGCAGTTTTGTCTTCGCTTAATGAAAGGTGCCAATCACAGCTGGCACCTGCGTTTCCCTGCTCTCGGCACTGGCTTCGACTTGGGTTATTGATAGATATCAGTTGAAGGGAGAGAGAAGGGAACGTTATTTTATCTATCTGTACATTTCATTAGCATTCATAATTGATATTTTCTCGATTATTCATCTA
>NC_091554.1:49133769-49141269 GCF_042767895.1 Penaeus vannamei | reverse complement strand
TATGTATTTATGTTTATGTGTCATGTTACACAACATATATGTACATGTTATTATGGTACCTGTTATATGCATCGTTATATAAACTGAGATGGAGCGATGGAAAGGCAGGAGGAGGAGGGTGGCGACGAAAGAGGCTGAGTGACGCAGGAGGGTTATAGGGGGAGAGAGAGTGAGAAGAGGGATGAAGAGGATCGGGGAGGAGAATGTTTCTGTTGTGAGGCCATTATTCTTGAGCGAGGTGAGAGCGTTGCTAAAATCGAGGGAGGAAGATGACGGTGGGGACGAAGGAGTATTCGGAGGCGAAAGTGGAGGGAAGAGGAGGGAGGTAGAAAGAGGAGGAAGAGGGAGGAGAAAGAGGAGGGAAGGATAAAGGAGGGAGTGAAGTGTATATTAGAGGGAGCAAAGAAGGGAGGAAGAGGAGGGAGGGAGAAAAGAGGGAGGAAGGTGAGAGGGAAGGAAAGAGGGAGGAAGTGGAGAGGGAGGGAAGAGGAGGGAGGGAGGGAGATTGGAGAGAGTGGAAGGGAGAGAGAAAGGAGGAGGGAGGGAGAGAAGATGAAAGTGAAGAGAGGGAGAAAGAGGGAGGATGAGGAAGAGGGAGGAAGAAGAGGGAGGAGAGGAGAGGAGTAAGAATAGGAGGGTGGGAGGAAAGAGGAGGAAGTGAGAGGGAGAAAAGTAGGGAGGAGAAAGTGGGAAGGAAGGGAGAGAGGAGAAAGAGGGAGGAAGAGGAGTGGAGGGAGAAGGAGAGTGGAAGGGAGGAAGAGGGAGTGAGATGGGAGAGGGAGGAAGAGGAGGAGGGAGGAAGAGGGAGGAAGAGGAGGGAGGAAGAAAGAGAGGATTAAAGTATGAGAAGAGGGGGCAAAGGAAAGAGAGAGTGGGAGAGAGAGAGATAGAAGGAGAGAGAGGAAGAGAAAGAGAAAGAAAGAAAGAAAGAAAAAAAAACAAGCACACAGATAGAAAGACAAATGAAATGAAATAAATACAAAGATATACATGAAAAAGAAAGCAAGAACAAAAACAAAACAGAAACCAACAGACACAGACGCAGGACAGACCGACGAAGGCATCGAGGGCGGGACCGCGGCGGAGACCCAGGCTTCGCGACCGTCCCTGGAGGAGGAGGAACGATAAATCAAAAGCAACGTCTCATTTCTGTCCTTTTATTGACGTCTTCTTCGTAAGCCTTTCTTCATCCGGGGCCGCCGGTGATGACGTCACCATTTCTTCTTTATCCGGGAACACCGATGATGACGTCACCATTTCTTCTTCATCCGGGACCAAGGGTGATGACGTCACCATTTCTTCTTCATCCGGAAACGCCGGTGATGACGTCACAACTTCTTCATCCGGGTCCGACGGTGATGACGTCACCATTTCTTGTTCATCCGGGAACGCCGATGATGACGTCACGATTTCTTCTTCATCCGGGATCAAGGGTGATGATGTCACCATTTCTTCTTCATCCGGGAACGCCGGTGATGACGTCACAACTTCTTCTTCATCCGGGTCCGACGGTGATAACGTCACGATTTCTTCTTCATCCGGGACTGCCAATGACGACGTCACTATTTCTTCTTCATCCGGGTCCGACGGTGATGACGTCACGATTTCTTCTTCATCCGGGTCCGACGGTGATGACGTCACGATTTCTTCTTCATCCGGGTCCGACGGTGATGACGTCACGATTTCTTCATCCGGGAACGCCGATGATGACGTCACTATTTCTTCTTCATCCGGGAACGCCGGTGATGACGTCACTTCTTCTTCATCCGGGTCCGACGGTGATGACGTCACGATTTCTACATCCGGGAACGCCGATGATGACGTCACGATTTCTTCTTCATCCGGGAACGCCGATGATGTCACTATTTCTTCGTTATCCGGGTCCGACGGTGATGACGTCACTATTTCTTCTTCATCCGGGAACGCCGGTGATGACGTCACGACTTCTTCTTCATCCGGGTCCGACGGTGATGACGTCACGATTTCTACATCCGGGAACGCCGATGATGACGTCACGATTTCCTCTTCATCCGGGAACGCCGATGATGACGTCACGATTTCTTATTCATCCGGGTCCGACAATCATGACGTCACGATCTCTTCTTCATCCGGGACCACCGATGATGACGTCACTATTTCTTCGTCATCCGGGTCCGACGGCGATGACGTCACGATTTCTTCTTCATCCGGAGCCGCCGATGATGACGTCACTATTTCTTCTTCATCCGGGTCCGACAGTGATGACATCACGATTTCTTCTTCATCCGGGAACGCTGATAATGACGTCCAGATTTCCTCATCCGGGGCCGCCGATGATGACGTCACAATTTCTTCATCCGGGGCCACCGATGATGACGTCATGATTTTTTCATACGGGTCTGCCGGTAATAACGTCACGAACGCGAAGAGATTTTTTGGACTCCAGCTAAGATGGGCGAATCCGGATGAATCCGAATGAATCCATAGTAATCCTGATGTATCCGTGAACTTTTGAAGTTTTTTTCTTTTTTCTTTCCTGTCTTTTGTTTCTTTTATTGTCCGCTTTGTAAGGAAGCTTCTATTCATAATCTGAATCACACTAACAAGCACCTTCATCCAAGCGTGAGCGACCCGGAGAGAGAATGAAATCTGAATTAATAAGTGTTTAGTGAGAAAGAGCAAGCGAGGGAGGGAATGAGGGAATGGGTGAATTAGTGAAGGAGTGAGAGGGAGAGGGAGAGCAAGTGAGTAAGTGAATGAGTAAGTGAGAGAGATCAAGCGCGGAGTGAGTGAGTGAGAGAGCGAATGAGAGAGTGAAGGAAAGAGTCAGTAATAAAATGAGAAAATGAATGAATGAGAGAGCGTGTGCGCCAGTACAAATAAATGAATGAACGAGCGAGTGAGAGAGTTAGTGAGCGAGTGAGTAAGCGAGCGAGTGAGTGAGTGAGCGAGCGAGTGAGTGAGTAAGCGAGCGAGTGAGTGAGTAAGCGAGCGAGTGAGTGAGTAAGCGAGCGAGTGAGTGAGTAAGCGAGCGAGTGAGTGAGTAAGCGAGCGAGTGAGTGGTGAGGCGACGGTGGTGGTGGCAGGCGGTGGCAGTGGCGGTAAGCGATGGCTTGGTAAGCAGGCGAGTGGTGAGTGAGTAAACGGCGAGCCGTGAGTAAGCGAGCGAAGTAAGTGAGTAAGCAGAGCAGAGTGGTGGCAACGAAGTAAGCGAGCAAGCGAGCGAGTGAGTAAGCGAGTAAGCGAGCGAGTGAGTGAGTGAGTAAGCGAGTGAGTGAGTGAGTAAGCGAGCGAGCAAGTGAGTAAGCGAGCGAGTAAGTGAGTAAGCGAGCGAGCGAGTGAGTAAGCGAGCGAGCGAGCGAGTGAGCGAGCGTCTGTCTCTCACAATAAATGCAGATTCGCGCAACAAAATGAGTGCGGCGAAGTCTTGCTCCTTCCTTCCGCGTCTAATTGTTGGGAGGAGGCCGCTCGGGGCTTAATTAATAGTGCGGCGGGCAGACATATTACGACAGACTGGACAGATAATAAGTACAGACATTTACATTGACATTGACATGACAGACAGACACGAATAGGCAGACGATTATCAGACATACAGTGACACTGACAGGCAGACAGTAGAGACAGACATGGTGATGTGACGGAAATACAGACTAACAGACAGACAGACATTATGATGGACGGAAACCACCATGGCTGCGACGATGCGACAGACAGACAGATGGACGGAAATACAGACGGAGACAGACAGACAGACAGACAGGTAGATAGACAAGAAAGACAGACTAACAGACGGACAGACAGATGGACATACAGACAGAAAGGTAGACAGACGGGAAGACAGACTAACAGACGGACAGATAGAAAGAGTAGCAGACAGTCGGACAGAAAGACAGACAGCCACTCATTTAGACAGACAGACAAATAGACAACTGGATGGAAAGACAGGCATACACGCAGACAGACAGATGGAAAGAAGGAGAAAGTGAGAAGGAGGGAGAGAGGAAGGCGGACGGAAAGATAGACAGACAGAGACAGACTTGCAGACAAACAGACAAATGCACACAGTTGGATGCAAAAACAAACAGACATGGAAAGAAATAGACAGATTAAAAGACAAACTGGTAGATAGAAAGGCAATTAGACAAACAAACAGAAAGTGAGAGAGAGAGAGAGAGAGAGAGAGTGAGAGAGAGAGAGAGAGAGAGAGAGAGAGAGAGAGAGAGATTATCCTTATTATCATTATTATTTAGATATCGTTATCTTCAATCGTTATCATTATAACTTATAATGATTATGCTCATCATTCTTTGAAGGTTTTGTTCTGCGCTTATGACACACACACACCCAAGCGCACACATACACACATACGAGTGTTTCAACTCACACAAACACACAGGAACAGCACAATACACATTCCTCCCGCCCTTCCCCTCACACAACCGCTTCCTCCCTCCCCTCTCCCTCTCCCCACAACACGCATAACTTACCACCCACAACCACACACTCCCCTCCCCTCCCCCTCCCCCCCTTCTTCTCTTCTCCCCTTCCAACCGACACGTGCATTAACTCCATCCTCTCTCCCTCTTCCCTTCTCCTCCCTCCTCCCTAACTTCTCCTTCGTCCTCCTCCTTCTCATTCTTCTCTTTTCCTCCTCCTCCCTTTTTCTCTCTTCTATCTCCTCCTCCTCATTCTCCTCCTCCCCTCTTCTCCTCTCTCATTCCTCCTCATCCTTCTCCTTCTTCCTCCTCCGCCTCCCTTTTCTTTCTTCCTCCCTCCTCCGCCCTTCCTTTTCGCTCTTCCTCCTCCTCCTCCTTCGTCTCCTCCGCCTTCCTTTTCTCTCTTCCTCCTCCTCCTTTCTCTCTTTCTCCCTCCTCCTCCTCCCTTCTCCTCCTTCTCCTTCTCCTCCCTTCCTCTCCTCTTCTCCCCTCCCTCCTCCCTCTCCTTCCTTCTCCTCCGCCTTCCTTTCTCTTCCTTCTCCTCCCTTTTCTCTCTCCTTCCTCCTCCCTCCTACCCTCCCTCCTCCTCCCTCCATCCTCTTTCTGCTCCTCCTCCTTCTTCCTCCCGCCTCCTCCTCTCTCCCTCTTCTCCTCCTCCTCCTTCTTCCACTCTTCTCCTCCTCCTTCCTCCCTCCACTCCCCTCCCCACACACACACAAAATAAGACAAAAAAGAGAGACAAAAAAAAAAAAGCTTCCTTTTTTCTCACAAACACATCCCACCCCAGACATTTCTGTTCAACAAGACACTTTCGCCAACGAGAAATCGCGATGCTTTTAGAGTGATAAGATTCCGAGGAGGAGAGAGGCACTTCCGGTAGATATGCAAATCACCTGAAAAGACTTGATGTTTAATGGGGATGAAGTATGGTTCCAGAGCGGGTTGTTATGAATGTTTTTTTTTTTCTCTCTCTCTCTTTCTTTCTCTCTTTTCTGTTGTTGTTTATGGTCATTTTATGTTTATTTTGTATGATTATTATTAGTGTTTCGTCTTGACGTTGTTGTTTATGGTCATTTTATGTTTATTTTGTATGATTATTATTAGTGTTTCGTCTTGACGTTGTTGTTTATGTTCATTTTATGTTTATTTTGTATAATTATTATTAGTGTTCCGTCTTGATGTTGTTGTTTATGGTCATTTTATGTTTATTTTGTATGATTATTATTAGTGTTTCGTCTTGACGTTGTTGTTTATGTTCATTTTATGTTTATTTTGTATAATTATTATTAGTGTTCCGTCTTGATGTTGTTGTTTATGGTCATTTTATGTTTATTTTGTATGATTATTATTAGTGTTTCGTCTTGACGTTGTTGTTTATATTCATTTTATGTTTATTTTGTATAATTATTATTAGTGTTCCGTCTTGATGTTGTTGTTTATGGTCATTTTATGTTTATTTTGTATAATTATTATTAGTGTTCCGTCTTGATGTTGTTAGTATTGGTGCTATTACCATTATTGTAATTAGTAATATTAGTAGTATCATCATTATTATCATAATGACCTCTGTGACTTTAGTAATCTTCAGCAATGATATCATAGAAAAATGAAAATCTGTTGTTTATGATAAATCCTTTAATCCCATTTTTCGTCTCCTTTATGGAATAACACGAAGGAAAAGGCAAACATTCACAATTAAATGATTGACCCGTTGAATAAATCATTCATGAACATGCAGATTAAACTGACTTATGAATCAGGGTCTCAACGGATTAATCGAGCTTTTAATGAATGAATGAGAATACAAATCAGAAAATTATAGAACGGATTCACTGATCGAACTAGATTTATTTAGATTAACATAGATAGTTATTTAAAAAAAAGGCTGAATCTATAAAGAAAATGATGATAATAGGCATTTCACTTAAGTAAAAAAAAAAATAATAATAATAATGATAAATAAAACCTAAAACTCAAAATGTGTAGGTTATCGAGCCTTAGTTGTAACTCAATAGGACAATAATGTTATTATTATTATTATATTATCATTATTATTATCATTATTATTATTATCATCATCATCATCATCACATCCTCCTCCTCATCATCATTATCATCATCTTCATCTTCATCATAATCATCATCATCATTATTATCATTATTATTATTATTATCATTATTGTTGTTGTTGTTGTTGATATCGTTAATATCATTATCATCATTATTATTATTGTTACATTACCATTGCCATTATTCTTGCGATTATTATTGCTGCCGTTATTACCGTTATTAGTATCACCATCTCTGTTATTGTTATCTTTATCATTAGCATTACTTTTATGATTATTATCATCACTATTATCATTATAAGCATCATCGTTATTAATATTGTCATCATTATTGTTTTTATCATCAATATTATCAACATCATCATCCTCATTATCATCATCTTCATCATTAACATTATCATCATCCATTATTATTATTTGTTGTAGTTGTAGCGGTTGTTTTAGTTAATGATCATCTTTCTTATCATTGATATTCCTGTTGTTATTATCATAATCATCCTTAGTCATAGCTTATATTATCACCTTTATTCATATCATTATTGTTATTGTTCCTATTATTTCCATCATATCAGTTACATTATATATCCCTGTTCTCTGCCCAACTAATTGCTCTCTTGTCTCTCTTTACAGGTAAGTGCTCCGTTCACCTGACGTCATCAAGCGGTAAGGTGTATGAACACAGGAGCTCATAAACTGGAATTCAACACCTACGCCTACGTCATTAGAAGCATTTATATATCATATTATCATTTCACTCTATTATTCAAACCCTACACCTACGAACCGCATTCATGTTGACAAATGTAGAAAATTTATGAATGAGAAGGATTATCTTCACGAGAGATGTATTTGGACGATTTTGAATATATTTTCGCTAGAGATAATGTATTTCTGACGAAGACGTGTTCGAAACCGATCAAAATACAAATCTTTTGAAGATATTCGCTCTCGTGCATACCCTTTCTACCCCACTCTTACATTACAATAGATCTACAAAAATAGATCTACATTAT
>NC_091554.1:49126269-49128769 GCF_042767895.1 Penaeus vannamei | reverse complement strand
CTCCCTCTCTCTCTCTCTCTCTTTCTCTCCCTCTCTCTTTCTCTCCCTCTCTCTTCCTCTCCCTATCTCTTTCTCTCCCCCTCTCTCCCTGGCCCCCCCTCTCTTTCTCCCTGTCTCTGTCTCCCTCTCCCCCTCTCCTTTTCTCTGTCACCCTCTCTCTGTCTCCTCTCTCTCTTTCCCTGTGTTTGTTTCTGCTTTCCCTCTCCCCTTCTCCCTCTCTCCCTCTCACTTCTTCATCTCTCCCTTCCTCCCTCCCCTGCCCCCTCTCCCCCCTCTCCACCCTGCCCCCATTCTCCCCCCCCTGCCCCCCCTCTTCCCTCCTTCCCCCCTCCCCCCCTCCTCCTCCCTCCCCAGTGTATTCAGCCGTTTTCCTCCCTGGCCTTTAATCCCGCAGATCGAATTCCTCGCTCGGGTTTCAGTCTTCCGTCCTCGCCTTCGTCTGCCTCTTTTGGTTATTGTTGTTTGGCGTTGTTTGTCGGGGGTTGTTTCGTTGTGTTTGTTTGTTTGTAAGGGTGTTATTGTGTGTCGTTTATTTATTTATTTATTTATTTTCTGCTTTGTTTGTTTGTTTGTTTGTAGGGGTGTTTTATTTTGTTTTTTTGTTTGTTTCTCTTGTTACTCTTTTAATGTACCTGTCTATCTATCCATCATCCTCTCTCTCTCTTTCTCCATCTCTTTGTCTACCTCCTTCCCTCTCTCCCCACTGCCTCTCTTGTTCTATATATCTCTTCTCTCTTCTTCTGTCTCTATCCTGACTTTCTCAGTCCCCCCTTTTCTCGATTCCCTTATCTACTTTTGCCTCTCTCTTTCCTTCTCCCTCTCTCTCTCTCTCTCTCTCTCTCTCTCTCTCTCTCTCTCTCTCTCTCTCTCTCTCTCTCTCTCTCTCTCTCTCTATTTCTCTCTCTCTCTCTCTCTCTCTCTCTCTATCTATCTATCTATCTATCTATCTCTCCCCTACCCTCTCCCTCCCTTCATACCCCTCCTCCCTCCCTCCCTCCCCCTCCCTCCCTCTCTCTCCCTCCCTCTCTCTCCCTCTCTCCCCCTCTCTCTCCATCTCTCCCACCTTCCTCTCCTTCCTTTTTTAATTATATCTCTCCGTCCCCTTTCCCCTTTCACCCTCAGAGAAATGTCGAGAGCGAAAGATTCGCAAGTCGCGGGCGGGCGGGCGGGGGTGGGGGTCGCACCGCTGACGCCCACAACAAAGGCGTTTGTGGTGGTAGAAGGAGATCAGGCGATGGGCGCAGTTAGGTCACGTGTGATGATTAGGGATTAGGGGCGAAGGGAGGGCGAGGATGAGGATGATGATGATGGTAGTAGTATTGATAATAACGATAGTAATGATAATAGTAATGATGATAATAATTTCGATGGTATTAACAATGATAATGGTAATGATAATGATAATGATAATAATGATAATATCAATAAGTATAATAATCACAATATTAAAAATGATGACAATGGTAGTAATAATAATAACATTAATAATACTAATAGTAATAATAATAATAATAATAATAATAATAATAATAATAATAATGATAATAATAGTAACAACAACAACAACATAATAATAATAATAATAATAATAATAATAATAATAACATTAATGATTAACAATAATAATAATAATAATAATAATAATAATAATGATAATGATAATAATAACAATAATAACAATAATAATAATCATTATTATGATAATGGAAATTGAATTGATAAGGATTATAGCAACAATGCTAATGCTAACATTATCGATGCTGTGGTCTAAATAGAGGAAAAGAATATTTAATACCTATCTATATGGATATACTTCTGTCGCTTTGTTTATGTATCTGACCATTTAGCTATCTAACCCGCTCTAAGTATATACATATATTTCTATCAGTTTATCTCTCTCTCTCTCTCTCTCTCTCTCTCTCTCTGTATATATATATATATATATATATATATATATATATATATATATATATATATATATATATATATATATATATATATATATATATATATATATATATATATATAAATATATATATATATATATATATATATATATATATATATATATATATATATATATATATATATATATATATATATATGCATATACATATATATATATATATATATATATATATATATATATATATATATATATATATATATATATATACATATATATATGTCAACACAGATAGATATATATAGATAGATAGACAAATAAATGGATAGATAGATAGATAGAAAGAGAGAGAAAAATTGATATAGATATAGATAGGTGTATCAATAGATTGATAAATAGATAGCAATATACTGGTATAAAAGCATGGATGAATATATGATAAATATATGGCTAAACAGACAGATAGACAGGCAGACAACTATAGCGATAGATTTTTTGTATTGCTCTGCCCTTAACAACGCCTTTATTATGAAAGACTTGATCGTCGATTGATCCAGGAAGCACAGGGAGGTAAACATGTTCCAGTCGTGTTGT
>NC_091554.1:49118769-49121269 GCF_042767895.1 Penaeus vannamei | reverse complement strand
TAATAAATAACTCAAACAACGAACAAAATGAGAAAGAGACGTAAGAAAAACAAAAGCATGAAAAAAGGCACTAAGCTATCAGTGGGAGAGGCGGGGGTGGGGTGTGGGGTGTGGGGACGGGTGTGTGTGTGTGTGGGCGGGGGGGGGGGGGGGAGGTCGACACACAGGCGCTGAGGTGGTACTTTTTCCCTTCAACGTTTCTACACGACATTCTTTCTAATCTATGAATGTGTGTGTATGGGTTTATGTGCGTATGTGTGTGTGTGTGTTTGTGTGTGTGTGTGTGTGTGCATGTATGTATGTGTGTGTGTGAGTGTGTGTATGTGTGTGTGAGTGTGTGTATGGATTTTTTTTTGTGTGTGTGTTCTTATGTGTATGTGTCTGGCATGTATTGATGTGTACTCCAGTCACACGTACACATGTATACTACCACGTGCATGTATGTAAAGTAGATCCGTCTTTTTTCCTCCTCTTTTACAGGCCTGCAACAACAGAGGTAAAAGAGACGAAAGGAAAGTCAGGGTCAGGAAGAATGACAGAACAACAACAGACAGAGACCTCGGAATGGAACGTCAACAGACAAAGGTCAAAATCAGAAACAAAGGAAATACAAAAAAGAAAAAGAAAAAAATTCTTTGCTCTATTTCTTTCGTTTCTTTTTCCATTTATTTTTCTTCTTTTTCGTTCTCCTTTCGCAGTCGCAACCATGCTAATCAGGTGTTCGGTAATTTATGCGATTTTTTTCCCTGAACAAAGAGGTTACCACTAAAAGACATTTTAGATGAATACTTATCAGAAAAAAAAACAGAAATTAAGGAAGAGAGAGAGAGAGAGAGAGAGAGAGAGAGAGAGAGAGAGAGAGAGAGAGAGAGAGAGAGAGAGAGAGAGAGAGAGAGAGAGAGAGAGAGAGGAGAGAGAGTGAGAGAGAGAGAGAGAGAGAGAGAGAGAGAGAGAGAGAGAGAGAGAGAGAGAGAGAGAGAGAGAGAGAGAAAGATCGCGAGTGAGTGGTGAGTGAGAGAGAGAGAGAGAGAGAGAGAGAGAGAGAGAGAGAGAGAGAGAGAGAGAGAGAGAGAGAGAGAGAGAGAGAGAGAGAAAGATGGAGTGAGTGAGTGGTGAGAGAGAGAGAGAGAGAGAGAGAGAGAGAGAGAGAGAGAGAGAGAGAGAGAGAGAGAGAGAGAGAGAGAGAGAGAGAGAGAGAGAGAGAGAGAGAGAGAGAGAGAGTGAGTGTGAGAGAGAGAGAGAGAGAGAGAGAGAGAGATAACAGCAGGTGATCATGATGATAGTGATAATGATAACTATACTCATAATAACTGTAATAATAGTAAGTAACAATAATAATAATGATAATAGTAATAGTAACAATGATAATGATAATAATACTGATGAGGAAGAAAGAGAAAACGAAGAAAACGAAGAAAAAGAAAAAGAAAATTACATAATGATAATAATGACAATAGAATAAGAAACTAGAAAAAAGAAGACAAAGAAAAAAGAACGAAAAGCGAAGAAGAAAAGAAAAAAGAAGCAAGAAAGCGTTATACGGAAGGAGTGACTTATAGAGCAATATCGAGGAGAGAGAGAGAGGGAGGGTGAGAGCGAGGTCGCGGTCTGTGAAAGGATTATGGTTATGCCAGGGAGGAGAGAGGAGGAGGGAGAGAGAGAAGAGGAGAGAGGAGGAGAAAGGAGGAGAGAGAGGAGGAGGAGGAGGAGAGGGAGAGGAGAGGAGAGGAGGAGAGGGGAGGGGAGAGGAGGAGAGAGGGAGAAGGAAAGAGGAGGAGGAGGAGAAAGGAGGAGAGCAGAGGAGAGGAGGAGAGGGAGAGGAGGAGGAGAGAGGAGAGAGGGAGAGGAGGAAGAGGAGGAGAGGGAGAGGAGGAGAGAGGAAAGGGAGAAGGATAAGAGGAAGGGGTGAGGAGAGGGAGGAAAGAGGGAGGAGAGAGAAAGCCAGATGGGGATGAGAGAAAGGGGAGAGGAGGAGAATAATAAAGAAAAGGGAGAAGGATGAGAGGAGGAATGGGGGAGGAGAGGGAAAGTAGAAGAATAATAGAGAAAAAGGGAGAAGGATAAGATGAGGAAGGAGTGAGTAGAGAGAGAAGAAAGAGGGGGAAGAGGTGCGGAAAAAGTGAGGAGAGAAAGTAAAGGGGAAGAATAGAAAGAGAGAGAAGAAGAGGAAGAGATAAAGAAAGGCAAAAGGGAGAGGATTAAGGTTAGGGGGAGAGGTTGAGAATGGAGAAAAAAAACAGGAATCGGGATAGGAAGAGATGGAATGAAGAAGAGGTGATGCGAGCGAGGAAGGAAAGGGAGAGAAATATATAGAGAGGAGAGGTAATGATATGTGGAAAGGGTGAGGAAAGAGAAAGGGAAGAGGGAGAGGGAGAGGAAGGGAGAGGTAGAAGGAAAAGAGGAGGAGAGAGATATGGAGAGAGAAAATGGAGAGGGCAAGGGAGAGGCAGACAGACAGAAACACCGAGAGAGAGGATAATGATGGAGAAGATAGCAATAG
>NC_091554.1:49096269-49098769 GCF_042767895.1 Penaeus vannamei | reverse complement strand
TAGAGAGAAAGAGAACGAGAGATAAAGAGAGAAAGATACACAGAGAAAGTGAGACAAAAACAGAGACAGACAGAAAGACAGAACCCGAATTAAAAAAAAAAAAAAAAAACAGACAGAAACAGCGACACAAACAGACAAAGAGAGTAACCCAGATAATAACTTCTAACCTCGTAAATATGCTCAGATAAGCGACGTGCTCCTCCTGAAAACTGACTCCTTGCACTAACCAGATCTAGCATTTTTTTTTCATTACATTTCGCTAAAACATTCATTGCCTTTCGTAAACGTCAGAATCTGGAGCACTAGATTTTGATATAAGAGAGCTTGATTTGTCCTTGAATCAGATTTTGGTATTAGAGAGTTGTATTTATAACTAGAAGTTGAAATTTGTCTGATTCTTATATTTGAGAGCTGGCTTTTTAAATAGGATTAGAATTTCGACTGAGAAGAGAGAACAGACAAAAAAAAAATATTACTAACAATAAGAAAATAGATAAAGATAATAAGAATACAAGAAAGGAAAAAAATCCAAACAAAAGCGTTAACAGATATACATACATACAGACAGAGAGAAACATACACACACACACACACACACATACACACACACACACACGCACACACACAAACACACACACACACACACACACACACACACACACACACACACACACACACACACACACACACGCACACACACATACACACACACACACGCACACACACACAAGCACACACAGACAAACACAAACACACACACACAGACAAACACAAACACACACAAACAAACACAAACACACACAAACACACACAAACAAACACAAACACACACAAACACACACAAACAAACACAAACACACACCCCACACACACACACACACGCACACACACACACATACACAAACACAAACACAAACACACACACACACAAACACACACACACACACACACACACACACACAAACACACACACACACACACACACACACACACGCACACACGCACACACACACACACACACACACGCACGCACGCACGCAGCTAACCCCAGATATAAAAACCGCACGCACAGCAGAATAAATCTCCCGCCACACCAATACACAGGTTTGACACTAACAGAAATGAAACTCCTGTTATGATGAATTCTCCGAGCAGATACTAACCAAGGGAAGTGGAGGAAATGTAAAAAAAATTGATAATGCGGTGATGGGAAATGTGATGATGAGGATGATGAAGACAAAAACGATAATGATGTTGATAATTAAAATCATAGGAAAAGCAACAACACTGATAATATTGAGAATGATTGTGATGATGATGATAATAATGTAACAAAAGTTACATTACTCTCTATCTCTCTCTCTCTCTCTCTCTTTCTCTGTATTTCTCTCTCTCTCTCCTCTCTGCCTCTCTTCTTCTTTCCTCCTCCTTCACTCTCTCTCTCTTCCACCTTCCTGCCTCTCTTCCTCTTTCCTCCACCTTCTCTCTCTCTCTCTCCTCTCTCCTCTCTCTTCTCTGCCTCTCTTCCTCTTTCCTCCTCCTTCACTATCTCTCTCTCCCTCTCTCTTCCACCTCCCTGCCTCTCTTCCTCTTTCCTCCTCCTTTTCTCTCTCTCTCCTACGTATCTCCTCCACCTCCCTGCTTCTCTTCCTCTTTCCTCCTCCCTTCACTCTCTCTCTCCTACGTATCTCTCCTCCACCCCCTCCCTGCCTCCTCTTCCTCTTTCCTCCTCCTTCACTCTCTCTCTCTCTTCCTCTTCCTCCTCCTTTTTTTCTCTCTCTCTCCTCTCTCTCTTCCTCTTTACTCCTCCTTCACTCTCTCCTCTCTTCCTCTTCCTCCTCCTTCTCTCTTTCTCTCTCTCTTCTCTCTTCCTCTTTCCTCCCCCTTTCTCTCTCTCTCCCTCTTCTCCACCCTCCCTGCCTCTCTTCCTCTTTTCCTCCTCCTTCACTCTCTCCTCCTCTCCTCTCTTCCTTCCTCCTCCATTTCTCTCTCTCTCTTTCTCCTCCACCTCCCTGCCTCTCTTCCTCCTACCTCCTCCTCCTTCACTCTCTCTCTCTCTCTCCTCTCTTCCTCTTTCCTCCTCCTTCACTCTCTCTCTCCCTCTCTCTCTCCTCTCTTCCCTTCTTCCTCCTCCATTTCTCTCTCTCTCTCCCCTTTTCTCCTCCACCTCCCTGCCTCTCTACCTCTTTCCCTCCTCCCTTCACTCTCTCTCTCCCTCTCTCTCTTCCTCTTTCCTCCTCCCTTTTTTCACTCTCACTCTCTCCTCTCTTCCTCTTTCCTTCTCCCCTTCACTCTCTCTCCTCTCTTCCTCTTTCCTCCTTCTTTTCTCTCTTTCTCTCTCTCTCTCTCTCCTCTTTTCCTCTTTCCTCCTCCTTTTCTCTCTCTCTCCCTCTCTCTTCTACCTCCCTGCCTCTCTTCCTCTTTCCTCCTCCTTTACTCTCTCTCCCTCTCTCTCCTCTCTTCCTCTTTCCTCCTCCCATTTCTCTCTCTCTCTCTTTCT
>NC_091554.1:49091269-49093769 GCF_042767895.1 Penaeus vannamei | reverse complement strand
CTTTCTCTCTCTCTCCCTCTCTCACTCTGCCACACCCACTTGTTTTTTTCTCTGACTTGTCTCCTCTTACAAACACCTGCCAAATCCTTCCTTCCGCCCCCCCCCTCACCCCCAGCCTTTTAAAATCCCTCTCTCCTCCACTTCCTCCCCCTCCCCCACTCCCCATTCTCCACCTTTCCTCCATCCATCCCTCCTCCCTCTCCCTTCCTCACCCACCCATCCTCTCCCCCGTCCTCCCACCTACCCACACCCCCACTCCCTGAACCCCTATACCTTACCACCCGCCCTCCTCCTTCGAACTCCCTCCTGCTCTCTCCCTCCCTCCCCCTCCCCTTCCTCCCCCTCTCTCCTTCTCACCCCCCCTTCTCACCCACCCCTCCCCTCACTCTCCCCCGACGACCCCCACCCTACCCCCTCCTCCACTCCCCCCAACCAACCTATACCCTACCCCCGCCCCCTCCTTCGAACTCCTCTATCTTCCCCTCCTCTCCTTCTCACCCCCTCCTCCCCCCTCCCACCTACTCCCTCCCCACTTCCTCCCCCATACCCTACCCTGCCCCCTCCTTCGAACTCCTCCTCCCCTCCTCCCTTCCTCCTCCCCACTCCCTCCCCCCAACTCCCATACCCTACCCCGCCCCCTCCTTCGAACTCCTCTCTCCTCCCTTCCTCCTCCCCCTCCCTCCTCCCCCTCTCCCTCTCCCAAGCTTCTTATCGGCGGCTCACTTCAGCGTTTGACCGAGAGACGAGAGACATTCCTGTTATGAAACGTGACCACGACTTAGGACAACGAGCTGAAGGAACAGGCTCTCGTTTTCTGTCTTTCTTTCTTTCCTTGTTTTCTTTCTATTCCTGTTTTTGGTATTATTTGTTCTATATATTTTTTTTCTTTTTTTTTCTGTTTTTTGTTTCTGTTTTATTCTTATTTTGTTTCTTTTTATGCGTTTTTCTTTTTTATTGTATATTTATCGCTATTTTCTTTGAATACTTATCTGTATATCAATGGATATATCAACCTTTGGAAATGTTTATATACGTTGCGTCTTTTTATCTGAATATATATTCGCTTCTTTTTCCTTCATCTTTTAAACAAAAAGTAAGCAGAGCATAAAGAATGAAAAGCGATAGGGCGAGAGAGAAACAAAGAAAGAGAGATTGAGAGCAATTGAAAGAGAGACAGACAGACAAACAGGTAGATGATGATAATAATTTTGTTTATTAAATCTTTTATTTACAATGGTTATTAGTACGTTCGGTGTGACAGGATCTCTGCTTATTTTTGCTGTGTGCAAGAAAAAATATTAGACGAAAATGTTACCGGTTCACCACACAGCACATGGCAGATAGGCAAAGAAACAGAAAAATGGACAAACAGGAAGAGAGACAGGCAGACAGACAAACGGATAGAAATGGGCAGAGAGAGAGAGAGTGATAGATAGATAGATAGATAGAGAGAATGAGATAGATAGAGAGAGAGAGGGGTGGAGTGGAAAGAGAGGGACAGAGAAACGGATAGAAATGGACAGAGAGAGAGAGAGAGTGATAGAGAGATAGATAGAGAGAGAGAGAGAGAGAGAGAGAGAGAGAGAGAGAGAGAGAGAGAGAGAGAGAGAGAGAGAGTGAGAGAGAGAGAAAAAAGAGGCTGATATACATAATAACAAAGAATAAAAAAAAAATGAGAGAGAGAAAGAACCACACATCAATAACAGCCCATAAAGAGAGAGACATCAATAGACCCCCCTCCCCCCCATCACCCCCTTACCCCTCCCCCCCTCAAAGAAAAAAAAAATCGAAGAAAAGAAATGGCTTGTCACTGAGCCTCTCCCCCGGCCGCCCTTAAGTGGCAGAAAGGGCGCGCGTGAAAGGGTGACGGAAAGGGTGTCAAATGCTCCCAGACTTACCCAGGGTGTTCTTCAGGGCGTGGCGTGAGTCGACTGACCTTAGCGGGACTTTTGTTGACGTTTTCACTTGACCTTTTCGGCGTGACTGGGAACTTTTCTCTGGTTTGATTTGCATATCAATATTCCGTGTGTGGTGTTTGTTTGTCTGTTGCTGAGGGAGGTAGCGGGTAGAGTGACTGGATGTGACTTTACTTAAAGGAAGGGGGCGTATTCAAACGCACGCACATTTTTATATGTTTTATTCATTTATTTTGTTTTGAGTGTGTGTGCAGGAGTAACATCTATATAGGGAATGAAAGAGAGATTGAGAGAGAGAGAGAGAGAGAGAGAGAGAGAGAGAGAGAGAGAGAGAGAGAGAGAGAGAGAGAGAGAGAGAGAGAGGGAGAGAGAGAGAGAGAAAGAGAGAGAGAGAGAGAGAAAGAGAGAGAGAGAGAGAGCGAGAAAGAGAGAGAGAGAGAGAGAGAGAGAGAGAGAGAGAGAGAGAGAGAGAGAGAGAGAGAGAGAGAGAGAGAGAGAGAGAGAGAGAGAGAGAGAGAGAAAGAGAGATAGAGAGAGAGAGAGAGAGAGAGAAAGATAGATAGAGAGATAGATAGATATATATA
>NC_091554.1:49071269-49076269 GCF_042767895.1 Penaeus vannamei | reverse complement strand
CCTGTGTCTCTACCCCTTCCCCCCTTCTTCACCCTACCCCCAATCCCCAACCCCCATCTTCACCTCCAACGCCCATCCCCTTTTCCCGCATTTATCTCCCTATCCCCTTTCCCCATCACCCCATCTTACCCCCTACCCCCTAGCAGAAGACCCTTCTCCTTCTTCCCCAACTCCTACACCCTCCTACCCCCCCCACCCCAATAGCAGAACACGCTTCTCCTTCTCCCCACCTCCTACCCCTTCCTACCCCCCCAATAGAACAATCCTCTCCCTCCTCCTCCCCCACCTCTTACCCTCCCCCCCCCCGGGAGAACAAGCTTCTCCTTCTCCCCCACCTCCTACCCCCTCCCCCCAGTAGAACACCCCTCTCCTCCTCCTCCTCCAGCTCCTCCCCTCCCCCTCCCCCAGTAGAACACCCCTCCTCCTCCTCCTCCAGCTCCTCCCCCTCCCCCTCCCCCAGTAGAACACCCCTCTCCTCCTCCCCCACCTCCTACCCCCCCCAGTGGAAGACCCCTCTCCTCCTCCCCCACCTCCTCCCCCTCCCCAGTAGAACACCCTCTCCTCCTCCTCCTCCAGCTCCTCCCCTCCCCCCCCAGTAGAACACCCCCTCTCCTCCTCCTCCTCCAGCTCCTCCCTCCCCCTCAGTAGACGACCCCACTCCTCCCCCTCCCCCTCCCCCTCCCCCCTCCCCCTCCCCCCTAACACTATCCCACGCTATCGCTATCACTTTGCAGAAATGAGAAGCTATCTGTTGCCTTTCTTCCAAACACTTCTCTCCTCCTCGAGTTGCCTCCTCCTTCTTCTTCCTATCTCTCTCCTGCAAGCTCGTGCGTTTCCTCCTCTGCTCTCTCATTTCTTTGTGTCTTATGATTCATCTTTTACTTTTTTTTTCTTTTAATTTTGGGCTTTGTGCTTCTTCTATTTTCTGTCTCTAAATCTTCTTTTTCTTTCTTCTTTGTTCGTGTCTTTTGAATGTTATTCGTTTTCTTTCTCTTATCTTCATTTCTTATAATTAATAAATTTCTCTCTATCTCTATTTTTGTATTATCCTTCCTCCTCCTCCCTCTTCCTTCTTTCTTTGTCTTATTCTTTCTCGTAATCTTTCTCCTTCTGCACTCCGCTTCCTCTCTTCTCATTTCCGTCCGTCTTTAACGCTCTTTTTCAATAGGTCTTTGTCAACCATCAGTTTGTCCTTCTATCTATCAGTCTATCTGTCTATCTGTCTCTGGGTGGGCGCACATGTAGATGTATATGCAGTGGCAATGGGGACGACTAGGAACCAGGAGGATCTGCAAGCGCACTAGTTCGAGATCCGAGTATAGAAGGGCAGCCACTGTTTTTATTTTTTTCTTCTTTTGTTTTATTGATTTTTTATTGATTTATTCTTTTTTATCAGAGTGGATGATGACCTTTTGAGTATCGAACCCGTGCGCTTAGATAACCTCCTGGTCTTCTGCTGCATTCCCACTGCATGGATAGAGATAGATTAGATTAGATAGATTGATAAATTGATATATAGACAGATTGTGTTTCACCCTTGACCTTTGCTACGTCTCTCTTTTTATCTTTTCAGAGACAGATTACATTAGATAGATTGATAGATAGATATATAGAGAGATTGATTGTTTGATAGACAGATAGATAGATTGATTGACTGATTGTTTGGTTGATAGATAGGTAGATAAGAAGATAGAAGGATTTTCAATAGAAAGAAAGAAAGGAATTGGAAAAGAACGTAACGCTCTGGACTCGTCTAAAGATCGTCACCAGACGCGGTAAAAATCGAGATGGATCCATTTCATTGCGTGTGTATGTTTACCTTTATTTATAAGTAATTGCTGTACACTCACTCTGTACGGATTTAGGCTTCCCTTTTCCTTCTTCCTGACACTAAACCTGATCTTTTTTAATCCTTCCTCTCGCAAACCCTCTTCGTCGTCATTTGCTTACATTCATTCTGTTTATTGGCCTCTCCCACTCTCTCCTCTCTCCCTCTCTTCCTTTTCTCTTCGCTATGTCTCCCTTGTTCTTCTCTTCTTCTTTTTATCGGCATCTCCCACTCTCTCCTCTCCCCCTCTCTTCCTTTTTCTCTTCGCTATTCATCCCCTGTTCTTCTCTTCTTCCTTTTATCGGCATCTCCCAGTCTCTCCTCTCTCCCTCTCTCCCCTTTTCCCTTCCCTATTCATCCCCTGTTCTTCTCTTCTTCCTTTTATCGGCATCTCCCACTCTCTCCTCTCTCCCTCTCTTCCTTTTCCCTTCGTTATGTCTCCCTTGTTCTTCTCTTCTTCGTTTTATCGGCATCTCCCACTCTCTCCTCTCTCCCTCTCTTCCTTTTTCTCTTCGCTATTCATCCCCTGTTCTTCTCTTCTTCCTTTTATCGGCATCTCCCACTCTCTCCTCTCTCCCTCTCTTCCTTTTTCCCTTCCCTATTTATCCCCTGTTCTTCTCTTCTTCTGTTTATCGGCATCTCCCACTCCTCTCTCCCTCTCTCCCCTTTTCCCTTCCCTATTTATCCCCTGTTCTTCTCTTCTTCCTTATATCGGCATCTCCCACTCCTCTCTCCCTCTCTTCCCTTTTCCCTATCCCTATTTATCCCCTGTTCTTCCCTCCCCCTTTCGCCTCCCAACCCACCTGTAATAAAGCCCACGTATGCCTCTTTTATTAGCGTCCACCCCAGCCGACTGTCCATTACCTGGATGAGCCGCTTATCTATAACGGACTCCTTGTTATCAGTTTCACTCTGTTGCTGCTCCTGTCTCTTGCTGTGGGGGTCTCTTCTTGGTCTTTCTCATCTCCTTTTTTTTTCTTCTCTTGTGGTTCCTTTCTTTTTTTCTTCTTCTCTTCTGTTTCTTCTTTCGCTCTCTCTTTCTTAAGAATCTTCTACGTCTTGATGTCCTGGTCAGTAATCCTTCTTCTGTTCTTATATATATATATATATATATATATATATATATATATATATATATATATATATATATATATATATATATATATATAAATTTTTCTTCTTTTTCTTTCTTTTTTTAAAATTCCTGTTCTTCTTAGATTTCCTCCACTTATCTAGGATTAACCCCTCCTTCCCCTCTTTAATTATCTTCCTTCCCTTCTTCTATATCTCCTCTCATCCCCTCTCCTCTCCCTAATTATCTTTCTTCCCTCCCTCCCTATCTCCTCTCGTCCCTCCTCTCCGCTACCCTATCCCTCCTTATTCTCACCATCCCCTCCCACCCCTCCTCCTCCTCCCCTACCCTCCCCAAACCCCGACCCCCTCTCTTACCCATCCGTCGCCCCCACCTCCTCCCCCCACCCCTCCCCTGTGCCCCCCTCCTCCGTGCCCCTCCCCCTCCTCCGTGCCCCCCTCCTCCTCCGTGCCTCCCCCTCCTCCTCCGTGCCCCCCCTTCTCCGTGCCCCCCTCCACCGTGCCCCCACCCCCTTCTCCGTGCCCCCACCCCCCACCGCCCCTCCGTGCCCCCACCCCTCTCCGTGACCCCCGCGCGTGTTGGCATTTCGTGATTTCAGAGTCTGTGTGGCGTGTCATTGCGTGCGCCTGACAGGTCTCTTCCCGAGGCTTAGGTGCACGACGTCTATACACTGAAATGTATATCAGTGTACATATATAGATATACGTTCGCCCACACGCAGAAGAGCGTGTGTATGTTTCCATATGTGTGTGTATATATATATATATATATATATATATATATATATATATATATATATATATATATATATATATATATATATATATATATATATATATATATATATATATATATATATATATATATATATATATATATATATATATATATATATATATATATATATATATATATATATATATATATATATATATATATATATATATATATATATTTCTGTTATTTACTTGTACGTAAAGTAATCGATCCCTCCCTTCTAACTTCTCCTGTTTCCTTTTTTACACTCTACTCTGGTCCCTTGTTCCCTCTACAGTTCATAACCTGATACAATCGGAATTATGACCTTTGACGAATTTTGTTGTTCTATCCATGGGCCAAAAATAAAGAAATAAACAAAAAATCCATCAATAGATAAATAAATATTTCCCAACAACAAGGCAGGTGTCATGGCATGTGGCGCTGACTCGTTTTATGAGCCAATCTCTCTCTCTTTCTCTCTCTTTGTATCGCAATTCAGTACACAGGGATTCCATTATTATGTTAATTCATCTATCACGCATTACAAAGTATGACATCAGAGACAAACGCAGGCAGGAGGGCGAGAAGAAGGAGGAGGAGAAGGAGAGGAGGAAGAGGGGGGGGGAGGAGGGCGAGAAGAAGGAGGAGGAGGAGGAGAGGAGGAAGAGGGGGGGGGAGGGCGAGAAGAAGGAGGAGGAGGAGGAGGAGGAAGAGGGGGAGGAGGGCGAGAAGAAGGAGGGAGGAGGAGGAGAGGAGGAGGAGGAGAAGAGGGGGGGAGGAGGCGAGAAGAAGGAGGAGGAGGAGGAGAGGAGGAAGAGGGGGGAGGAGGAGCGAGAAGAAGGAGGAGGACGAGGAGAGGAGGAAGAGGGGGGGGAGGAGGGCGAGAAGAAGGAGGAGGAAGAGGAGGAGGGGGAGAAGGAGGAGAAAGAGGAGGAGGAGGAGGAGAAAGACTTTTTGACCTGCATTTAACATACCTTTACACAGGAGGAAAACAAGACATCATTTAACAAGTAACTACATCCCTGCTTATTACTTTCGCCTCTTTGAACTGTTCATTTTTTTTTACCATTTTTTTAAAACTCTTTGAACCAACCATTCGTAGATGATTATTATAATCTATTCTCTCCATTCTGACACTAGATTTACGTTACAATAGATTAATAAACATTTTCAGTAGGGTCCATACATCTTTACAAACAGAACCAACCCAGGTTTTAGATGCTGAATCATTATCGATCTCGACATCTATAATACGAATATATATTTATCTCTCAATCTATATCTATCTATCTATCTATGCATCTATCTACCTCTTTCTCT
>NC_091554.1:49063769-49066269 GCF_042767895.1 Penaeus vannamei | reverse complement strand
ATGTCATATCAAAGATTTCGATATATATGCATAAATAAATCTGTGTGTGTGAGAGAGAGATAGTGAGAGAGATAGATAGATAGAGAGAGAGAGGGAGAGAGAGAGAGAGAGAGAGAGAGAGAGAGAGAGATAGATAGATAGAGAGAGAGAGGGAGAGAGAGAGAGAGAGAGAGAGAGAGAGAAAGAGAGAGAGAGATCATTATAGAAACAGATACATAGATGGATATATAAATAGACATGTACATATATAAATGGGCAATTATATCCCCCATCCCCCACTCCCACCCCGCGTCCTTGCGTCCATCTCTTACTCCTCCTCCTCTTCCCCGTCTCTCCCTCACTCCTTTCCAAGGAGCGATTGGTAGATTGATAGACAGACAAATAGATAGATAGATAGATAGACATATAGATAGATAGGTAGGTACAGAAATAGATTTACGGATAGATACAGAAATAGATATACGGATATTTAGGTTAAAAGACAAATAGATGACCACATGGGTAGATAGATAAACAGATAGATAGATGAATACATAGGAAGATATCTAAATACAGAAAGAGACAGACAGAATAGATGATTAGGTAAAGAGACAGTCCGATAGAGAAACAGAGACAGCGCGATAGATAGAAAATAACCATGCTGTCTATCAATTATGAAAGTACAGTAAATGATTTTGGAAGAGACTTTGGCTATAAAGTAATGTCAGACATGAACTGGCCTTTTGAAAAATATGTTAACTGCAATACCGATCCTTCGGTTGGTGGTCAACGACATTACGCTTTCATGTCCATTGTTTAAAGATGTTCCGGCTGCAGCTCCAAGTTGTGTTTCAGCGTTTAGAAATATCGAAACTTTGGTCGCATATTTGTTTTTCTCTCTCTCTTTCTTTTTTAATGTGTTCGTTTGCCTGTGTTGGCGCTTTTGTTATGCAAGTCTACGAATACGCACATACGTATGCACAGCCACGCACACGCACTGCGATACACTGACGCTGTGGATGTGTAAGTGTGTGTTTTAGTGTTTGTCCGTGTGTGTATGTGTATGCTTGTGTGTATTTTAGTGTGTGTCCACGTGTCTGTGTGTTTTAGCGTGTGTCCGTGTGTGTGCGTGTGAAGACTATTCCAAAACATTGGAATCTTCTCTCTACGAATACGAGTGTGTATCTATGTACGTGTGTGTACGTGCACTAATTGTGCCTGTGTCTGTTGATTTGTGTAGATTCTTACATATTTAAGATCATACAGAGCTAAACCGAAGAAATACATAACACCATGTTTTTTTCCACAAGGAACCACAGCAAGAAGATAAATACACAATCAGCAAAATAATCTCAATACATAACGAAGGTAAAAACACATGATTTCAGTTAAACTTTGTACACTCCCCATGAATTTTATCCTCGGAATCATAGTTATATACATTTTTTTTTTTTTTTTTTTTGTCTCCGCTGCATAACTGTTGCTCAGGAATTTGAACAACCGTCCGAAAAAAAAAAAAGTTATTCTGATTTACGATGTCAGAATAACCGGCCAACAATATCCTGTACTTTATCTTTCATGGCGAAGCGCTGTGGAGATCACGGATGAATTTTTCGGAGCCGCTGTTTCTCGGCGGGAATTTAATTGTGTAGCGGATTTCTGTTTAGACTGCTCGGGGAAGCGGCCGTTTCGCGTCCGATTTAACGCAAATGATGGACGATGTAGGCTTTATACTGGGAATGTGTGTGTACAGATATATATATGTATACATATATATATATATATATATATATATATATATATATATATATATATATATAGATATATATATATATATATATATATATATATATATATATATATATATATATATATATATATATATGTATATATATATATATATATATATATATATATATATATATATATATATATATATATATATATATATATATATATATGTATGTATGTATGTGTGTGTGTGTGTGCGTACATATACTATCTATTAGATATTAATATTATCTATAACGCAGAATTCTGAACCTCTCGGCCTCTTCATTTCCAAGCCTAAGTGCTTCAGCTAACCTCCCTCCGAGGACCACTCCCCCACCCCCCTCCCTCACCCCCCCTCCTCACCCCTCCGCAGCGCCAACCTCCGAGGGGCGTCTCCAGAAACCCCCGATGAGCTCGCCAACCCCAAACAGCAGCGCCGAACAAATCTTTATCGATTCAGCTTCCATCTTGCTTTCCCACCCGCGGCGTGTATGTATTATCGCCCCCGCTGACTTATTTCCTAATCTATAAAGCAGTTCTGGGACATTTATGAAGATAAATAACATGAGGCTTTCGGCAATAGAAAAAGCTTTGTATGGAAATGAGGAATTCAAATGGCCCGAGTTTAGTTGTCTGGCGAAAGGGAGAAGAGACAAAGAAAGAAAAGGACTGGGGATCAGGATAAAGGACGGGAATAGACGCAGAAGAAAAGAATTGGAGGGGATTCTTGGATAATGAAGAGGAAGCA
>NC_091554.1:49058769-49061269 GCF_042767895.1 Penaeus vannamei | reverse complement strand
CCACACAGTAACAACAACACACACACACAGTAACTCCAACACCCACACACAGTAACTACAGCACCCACACACAGTAACTACACCACCCACACACAGTAACTACAACACCCACACACAGTAACTACAACACGCACACACAGTAACTACAACACCTCCACACAGTAACTACAACACCCACACACAGTAACTACAACACCCACACACAGTAACTACAACACCCACACACAGTAACTACAACACCCCCACACAGTAACTACAACACCCACACACAGTAACTACAACACCCACACACAGTAACTACAACACCCACACACAGTAACTACAACACCCACACACAGTAACTACAACACCCACAATACAGTAACTACAACACCCACACACAGTAACTACAACACCCACACACAGTAACTACAACACCCACACACAGTAACTACAACACCCCCACACAGTAACTACAACACCCACACACAGTAACTACAACACCCACACACAGTAACTACAACACCCACACACAGTAACTACAACACGCACACACAGTAACTACAACACCCACACACAGTAACTACAACACCCACACACAGTAACTACAACACCCACACACAGTAACTACAACACCCCCACACAGTAACTACAACACCCACACACAGTAACTACAACACCCACACACAGTAACTACAACACCCACACACAGTAACTACAACACGCACACACAGTAACTACAACACCCACACACAGTAACTACAACACCCACACACAGTAACTACAACACGCACACACAGTAACTACAACACCCACACACAGTAACTACAACACCCACACACAGTAACTACAACACGCACACACAGTAACTACAACACCCACACACAGTAACTACAACACCCACACACAGTAACTACAACACCCACACACAGTAACTACAACACGCACACACAGTAACTACAACACCCACACACAGTAACTACAACACGCACACACAGTAACTACAACACCCACACACAGTAACTACAACACGCACACACAGTAACTACAACACCCACACACAGTAACTACAACACGCACACACAGTAACTACAACACGCACACACAGTAACTACAACACGCACACACAGTAACTACAACACCCACACACAGTAACTACAACACCCACACACAGTAACTACAACACCCACACACAGTAACTACAACACCCACACACAGTAACTACAACACCCACACACAGTAACTACAACACCCACACACAGTAAGTACAACACCCACACACAGTAACTACAACACGCACACACAGTAACAACAACACCCACACACAGTAACAACAACACCCACACACAGTAACTACAACACCCACACACAGTAACTACAACACCCACACACAGTAACTACAACGCCCACACACAGTAACTACAACACCCACACACAGTAACAACAACACCCACACACAGTAACTACAACACCCACACGGCGCTAACTATAACAAGCAGACGCAGCCTCATGCACAGGGAGGGGGGAGGGGGGAGGGGGGGGGCGCTTACACCCCCCGGCCGCCGATGCATTAGTGAGATGATGGAGGAGAGAGATCGGCCGAAAACGATTTTCTTTCTCTGCTTGGCATATTTCCTTCATCTTGTGCCTCTTTATTCGCGTTTTTTCGTTGTTTTCGTTTTCCTTTTCTTTTCTTTTTTTTGGAGGGGGGGGGTGTATTTTTTGTTTGTTTGTTTTTTTTCGTGAATTTTCTACGCGTTGCTTGTCTATTCATCTGTTTGTTAATCGTTCTGGTCTTTTGCTAATTGTTTGTTATTCTCATCATTAGGTTCACCTTTAATTTAAACGTTTGTTTTTAAATTGCTGTGAATATTACACGTGTTTGTGTGTTTGTTTTCACATCAAACTCTTCCGCTATAGAGTCAAACAATTAATGTTTTCTTTCTGAAAATAAACAAAACACAAAGTAGATTGTTTTATGATGTGTACAGAGAGAAATTTCATTATTCCTGTTTCCCTTGTTTATTCTGGCTGTTTACCTTCCATTAAAGGGAGAACGTTAGAATTGGGGTCCGGTGATAATTATGTAGTTGGAGATAGATTAATAGCAGTAATGATTAATGGTGAATATATTGATGAAGTTTAGAAACGTTTCTTTTTAAATGCTTTGTTTGCAGGTTGTCATAATAGAAAGTCAATAAGGATCAAGTTTACATTGTCGTACAGCATGGTATTCGTGGTGTCAAGTATTTTAGAGTTAAAGGTAATATAAAAATGCAGAATAGTTTTGGTGGAGATAGAAAATTTCTCATTGTAAATACCTGCAGGAAATATATCTCTTGTAAAGATTATATTTATTTATTTCTCTTTCGTCCTCTTCTGAATAAATTGTCACCCTCCTTCGCTCACTCACTCCTCCCTTCCCCACTCCATCCTCCTCCTCACTCCCCTCCCTCCTCCTCACTCCCCTCCCTCCTCCTCACCCCACTCCCTCCCTCCTCCCTCCCTCCCTCCTCACTCC
>NC_091554.1:49046269-49048769 GCF_042767895.1 Penaeus vannamei | reverse complement strand
GCTATGATCTTGGTTACTTTACAGATATCCCCGCCGCTGTTGATGCTATTCCTTCTACTACCACAGCTATTACCACTACGATTACTATTACTATTATTACTACTACTTATATTTCTATTACTGCTACTTATATTTCTATTACTACTACTTATATTTCTATCACTACTACTTATATTTCTATTACTACTACTTATATTTCTATTACTACTACTTATATTTCTTTTACTACTACTTATATTTCTATTACTACTACTTATATTTATATTACTACTACTAATATTTCTATTACTACTACTTATATTTATATTACTACTACTTATATTTCTATTACTACTACTGCTATTATTGCTAGTAATGCAACCGCTACTATTACTACTGCTTCTGCTGCTACTACTATTATTACTACTACTACTACTGCTACTATTATTACTACTACTACTACTGCTCCTATTATTACTGTTACTACTATTAGCATCTTTGATACTGATGCTACTAATACTTCTTCTATTACTGATGCCATTACTGTCACCACAATCACTACAATCCTTATTATTATTAAGGGAGAGATAATCTGAGAGAGGGGAGGGAGGAAGGGAGCTATTGAGAGAGAGAGAGAGAGAGAGAGAGAGAGAGAGAGAGAGAGAGAGAGAGAGAGAGAGAGAGAGAGGAGGGAAAGAGGGAGATGTAGGAGAGGGATTGATATAAAGATAAAGAGAGAGAGAGAGGAAGAGATGGTAGAAAGGGAGAGACAGAAAAAAAAAGAAAGGGAGAAAGGCAGAGACAGAGACAACGATTGAGAGAACATACCTATCCATCCTCTCACCCAAACGCAGCCCCTCCCTCCCTCTCCCTAACACACTCTCACCTCCCTTCCTCTCCTCCTTACCCACGCCCTTTCCCTCCCCTCCCCTCCCCCCCCCAAACATTAGGGAAATCGAAGGGCAGTAGAGAGTAGAGAAGACGTCAATGTGCATTTGTTTCGGGTCTAAGTCTATGTAACTGAGGGAAGGAAAAAAGGTAGAAGGAGGGAAGTGGTGCGAAGATGGGGGGAATGAGTGAAGGAGGGATGTAGGTAGTTGATGGGGAGGAGGGAGGGAAGGAAGAAGTAAGGGAGGGAGGGAGGGAAGGAGGAAATGAGGGAGGGAGGGAGGGAAGGAGGGGATGGGGAGGAGGGAGGGAAGTAGGGTAAAGAAAGTGGTGGGAAGGAGGAAATGAGGGAAGGAGGGAGGGAAGGAGGAGGATGGGGAGGAGGGAGGGAAGGAGGGTAAAAAAAGTGGTGGGAAGGAGGAAATGAGGGAGGGAGGAAGAGAAGGAGAGGGTGGGGAGGAGGGAATGAGGGTGGGAAGAAGGAGGGAATGAGGCAAGGAGGAGAAGAAGTGGTGGGAAGGGGGTTGGGGAGTGAATGAGAGAAAGAATGTAGAAGAAAGGAAGGAAAGTATGAGTGGAGAGAAAGGAAAGAAGGGAGGGCGATCGGAGGGAAGGAAGGAGGGCATAAAAGTGAAGGGAAAGAGAAGGAATGTAGTTGATGAGAAGAAAGAACACAATCACAGAGACAGAGAGAGAGAGAGAGAGAGAGAGAGAGAGAGAGAGAGAGAGAGAGAGAGAGAGAGAGAGAGAGAGAGAGAGAAAGAGAGAGAGAAAGAGAGAGAGAGAGAGAGAGAAACACAAGCACAAGCGAGGCAAAGGAAGCAAAAATAAGAGAGAACAAAATACCTTAAGAGCAAAAAAAAAAAAAAAAAAAAAAAAGGAGAGAACTAAAGACTACAAAACAACCTACGAACAAAGAGAAAGAATAAAAGAGTAAAAAAAAGTGAATAGAGACGAAGAAAGAAGGGAAAAGAAGACTGACCGAATGCCACCGAGCCTGCTAACCCCAGGGTCACTTTCGACACCTCAACATCCTTCCCTCTTTTTCCTCACTTGACTTCTTCGGCGCTTCTCTCAATCAGCGAAAGGGAGGGAGGGAGGGGGAGGAGGACGATGGGGAAGGGGGAGGAGGAGGAGGAGGATGGGGAGGGGAGGAGGAGAGGATGGGGAGGGTGGGAAAGGAGGAGGGGGAGGAGGGAGAGGAAGGGAGGAGAGAGGAGAGGGAAGGAGGGGGATAAAGAAGGTTGGGAGGGGGAGGGAGGGGGATGGGGAGGAGGAAAGAAGGAAGGGAAGATAAGAAGGGGAAGAGGAGAGGAAGGGAGGCAGGATGAAGGATAGAGGAGGAGAAAGGGAAGGGAGGAGGAGAGGAAGGAATGCGGAGGAGAGGAGAGAAGTGAGGACATGGTTAAAGAGGGAGTTCTTGAGGATGAGTTGGAGGAAGGAGGGAAAGGTGGAGGGAAGTTAACGGAAGGGAGAGAACAGAGGGTGGGAAGAAGAAAGAGGTAAGGGCAATGAGTGGAAGGAGAGGAACCAAAGAGAGAGTAAAGGAAATAAGGAAGGGAAGAAGAGAGAAGCAAACCGCAGAACGAAGAGAGAAAAAGAAAGAAAATGAATCAACCACAAGAATAAACAA
>NC_091554.1:49021269-49023769 GCF_042767895.1 Penaeus vannamei | reverse complement strand
TTTTCCGAAAGCTGAAATAGGATTTGATAATGATGTGCTATGGTGATAATAGTGATAATGACGATAATTATGGTGATAATGATATTCAATGACGATGACGACACTAATAATAGTGACATTATAGTACTAGTGCGAGTACTACTAATGGAGATGATGACAGTAGTAATAGCAATGATGATGATTATGATGATGATGATGATGATGACGATAATTATAATAATGATGATAATGATAATGATAGTGATAATGATGATAGTAGAGATAATGATGATAATGATAATGATAATAAAACAAGGATAATAGAGACACAGCTAATCACACCAACAATGAAATAGCTAAGGTAACATTAAGGATTAGGAGAATTATGATTAAGAATAACAAGAATTCCATTGACGATATTGAAACCTTAAAAGGAAATATTAATTAGACTCTGTACAGGTGTAGCATCAGGAAAGGAGAGGATAAGGCTGTGCACTGGGGGGGGGGGGGGGTATGAGGTATATAGGAAGAAGGAAGTAGTATTTACCTTAAAAGAGAGAAAACAAGGGAAAGGCGACCATAATGTCTCCAACTACTTAAGGTAAAAATGTAAATAACCTGAAAGAAAACGGGGTAAGTGGTAGCGGGGAATGGAGGACAGGGGTAACTAATGCATAAATGGAAAATGTTACGCTTGACTTCCTTCCGGCGACTTCTACCTTACCCTCTCCCTTCCCCCTCCCCCCCCTCTTCCCTTACCAGCCTCATACACACCCCTCCTCCGGACTACCATTTTTGATACTCACATTTCCCCTCCCACCTACCCTCCCCCCCTTCCACCCTACCTCCTCTCACCCTCCCTCCCCTCCTTCCCCCCCTCCCCCTCACCCTCCATTCCTCCCCCCTCTCACCCTGCCTCTCCCTTCCTCCCCTCTCACCCTCCCCCTCCCCCTATCTCCCTTCCCGCCTCCCTTACCCCCTCCTCACCCTCTCACCCTGCCTCTCCCTTCCTTCCCCCTCCCTCCCTCTCCTTCCTAAACCCCCTCCCCCCTCCTCCCCACCCTCTCCCACTCCTCCCAACCTCCCCTCCCCCTCCCACCCTCCCTCCCCCTCCCCCACCCTCTAAACCCCGTCTGATGTTTAGGGGTAATCAAATGCACACTGACTCCATTAGCCGGAGCTGCATTCCGGCAAAACCACATTAGAGCCCGGTTAACAGTCTCTTACACAAGGCATTTTTACAACAGCGCCAAGGAATGTTTTTGACGATGGAAATGTGTTTTAGGAGAGCTTTGCGCGGGTTTATATGCGCGGAGAGAAGGGGTGGGATGGGGGGGGGGAAGGGAGGTGGGAGGGGGAGGTAGGTGAGAGAGAGGTGGGGGGAGGTGAGAGGTGGGTGGGGGGAGGGGGAAGGGAGGTGGAAGAGGGAGGTGGGGGAGGTGGGGAAGGAAGGGAAGGAGGGTTGGGGGGAGGTGGAAGGATATGGGTGGGGGGAGGGATGTGGAGGCAGGTGGATGATGATTGGGGAGGAAGGAGGGAGAGGTGGATCGAGATGGAGAGAGAGGAGGATATGGATAGGAGGTGGAAAGAGAGAGATAGAGAGAGTAAGAGACAAAAAAAAAAAAAAAAAAGAGAGAGAAGGGTGGAGGATGAGCGGAAGACAAGGAAAAAGAAGCAACGAGAGGAGAGAGAGAGAGGAGAAAAAGAGGAGACAGGTGCAAAGACGAGGTCGGCGTCACAAACAAACTTCTCTGGGTTTCCTCCGGTGACGAAGTGACGTATCAGGGCGTAACACTTGACGCCTTTCGCTCACTCCCTCTTTCGTTCTTTCGCGATAGATGGAGAGGAGAGATAGATAGACAGAGATAGAGAGGGAGAGAGATAGACCGATAGAGACAGAGGGGGAGAGATGAAAGACTGATAGATAGATGCAGGGAGAGAGAGAGAGAGAGAGAGAGAGAGAGAGAGAGAGAGAGAGAGAGAGAGAGAGAGAGAGAGAGAGAGAGAGAGAGAGAGAGAGAGAGAGAGAGAGAAAGAGAAAGAGAAAGAGAGAGAGAGAGATTGTGAAGAATAGATTATTATAGATTGCTTTTAGGCTATACTGGCTATGTGTATGAGTGTGTGAGTGAAAGGGCATATATAACAAAGACCTTATGTGGATGTGGATGTGGATGTGTGTGTGTGTGGTTGACTTCGCGTGTGAAAGGATTATGCTAAATTCTATTTTGGGGAAGTGAGTTGTTTACACAGTCTTATATAAGCATGATTATATCAAATTATGCCAAAATAAGATATGGAAATACATATACATAAATCTAGTCTATTACTACACCAACACACACGCACACAAAAAAACACATAGACGCCAAAACAGGAAGACAAGAAAGAGGAGAGATGAAGGGGAAGATATCATACCAAAAGACGCACACACAAACACACAGGCAGCGTCCCCCTCCGCCAGGCGCCAGCATAAACAGCGGAAGGTTTACACACAGCCTCAACACCGTGGCGACGGGACCGA
>NC_091554.1:49003769-49011269 GCF_042767895.1 Penaeus vannamei | reverse complement strand
AGGAGGCCGCTCGCTCCCTCCCAGTCCCGCTCTTGGCCAATTCCCTCTTCGGGAGGGAACCGGATCTGGAAGTCTTGGGGGGAGGAGGAAGGGAAGGGAAGGGGAAAGGGGAGGAAGGGAAAGGAGGGGAGAGGGGAAAGGATATAGGGGGAGGTGAAGGGGGTTAGAGGGGAAAAGGGAAGGAGGGGAGAGGGGGAAAGGGAGAAGGGGAAAGGGGAAGGAGGGTGGGGAAATGGAATGGGGAGGAGGGAGAAGGGGAAGGGAGGGGGAAGAGGAAGGGGGAGGGTAGGGAGAAGGGGAAAGGGGGAGGGAAGAGGGAGGGGGAGATCGGAGAGTGAGAAGGGAAGGGAGAGGGGGAAAGGGGGAAGAGGAGGGAGAGGAGGAAGGGAAGGGGGAGGGGGAGGGAGAAGGGAAGGGGGAGGGGGAAAAGGGAAGGAGGAGGGGGAAATGGAATGGGGAAGGGGTGGGAGAAGGGGAAGGAGGGGGAAGGGGGGAAGAGGAAGGGGAGAGGGAAAGGGGGAAGGGGAAGGGGGAGGGGGAAGAGGGAGAAGAGGAGGGAGGGGGAAGAGGAAGGGGGAGGGGGAGGAAGGAGGAAGGGGAAGGGAGAGGGGGAAAGGGGAAGGAGGAGGGGGGAATTGGAATGGGGAGGGAGAGGGAGAAAGGGGAAGAGGAGAGAGGGAGAAGGGAAGGGAGGGGACGAAGGGAAGGGTCAGGGGACGAAGGGAAAGGAGAGGGGAAAGGGGGAAGGGGGAAGGGGGAAAAGGGAAGGAGGAGGGGGGGATATGGAATGGGGAGGGGGAGGAGAGAGGGGGAGTGGGAATGGAAAGAAGGATGGAGAATAAATGATATTATTATTGATACATACATACATACATATATATATATATATATATATATATATATATATATATATATATATATATATATATATATATATATATATACATATATATATACATATATATATGATGTATGTATGTACGTTTGCATATATCAATAAAGCCTTTTGTTATACATTTACTTACATTCCGTTACCATTTCTACCATTATAGACATGTTTTTTTCTTTTTTCTTTTTTTACCTGTTCTTTTATTTCATTTAGATATATTTTTTCTTATCTTATTGTCCTGTTTATTCTTCCCTATCATTTAATCCCATAATCCATCCAAAGAATAGGGAAGAAAAGGAATAATAAAGTAATTTTAACCATAAAAACCATACAAAGTAAGAAATACAATAAACCCGACGAGAAAGCACTGGGTATTTTCACATCGCAATAAATCACATAACAACATATCCAAACCACACTAGATAACGTACAAAAAAATAAATGAATAAATAAAAAAAAGGACAAACCGACACATAATAACAGCTGCATCACACACACTCAAGACACAACACTTACGCGCCGCCTTCCATAACGCAAAATAAAAACCGCGACGCTAAATCACGCACCGGCATCTCCATATGGCCTCGCGAAATATCAGCTTTTGACAATCCGCTGCAAAATCACGGCCGCTTCTCCCTCCCGTGTTTGCCGCTGTTTCCCGGCCCCGTAATACATAGTAATACATGCCTTATCGGTGGCAACACTCGGTTTACATATTCGCTAATAAATTTCTCGGATAAACATTCGAATGGGCGTGAAATGCGGTTTCGCGGACTCTTCAAAATGGCGAAACTAAATCCAGTTCGCATATTTGATAATGGGGGGCTAATGGGGAAACCCTCCCCGTGGATAGACCCATTATCATGGTGGGGAGAGGGGAGAGGTAGGGGGGAAGGAGGAGGGGAGAGGGAGGGGGAGGGAGGAGGAGGGAAGAGGGGGAGGGAGGAAGGGAGGGAAGAGGAGGGGAGAGGGAGGGAGGAGGAGGGGAGGGAGGGGAGGAGGAGGAGGGAGAGGGAGAGGGAGGAAGGAGGAAGGGAGGGAGGGGGAGGGAGAGAGGAAGAGAGGGGAGGGAGAGGAGTAATGGGGGAAGGAGGAGGATGATGGTTGTTGGGGTGAGGGGGAGAGGAGGGAGGAGGAGGGAAGAGGGAGGAGGAGGAGGGAGAGGGAGAAGGTGGGGAAGGAAGGTCGTTGGGGAGAGGGGAGAGGGAGGGAGGAGGAAGGGAGGGAGGGATGGGAGAGAGGGAGAAGGTGTGGGAGGGAGGTTGTTGGGGAAAAGGTCGTGAATGGAGGCAGGGAGGAGGAGAGGTAGGGTGAACGAGAAAAGCAGAGGGAGAAGGTGGGGGAGGAGGGTTGTTGGGGAAATGGAGAGAGGAGGCGGGGAGAGGGAGAGAGAAAGAGAGAGAATGTAGTGGAGAAACGTTGTTGGAGAAAAGGGGCGAAGGAATAGAGGGAGGGAGGAAACGAAAGGGAGATAGATAGGAGAGGGAGAGAGAGTTGGGCGAGAGAGGGGGACGCTGTGCATCATAGGGAAAAGCGTTCAATGCAAGCCGGTGTTGAGTGGGGAATGCGTCGCGCCGAGCTAATCGGAGGTCGACTTATGCATGCAGTTTGGCCGAGTGAGCAAAGGGCGGCGTTTTAGCGGTATTGGAAAGAGAATATTATGCGGATATAATGTAAATGCACACCCACGCCACAATTTGTGTGTGTGTATATGTACATATATTTATGTGTGTATATATGTATATATGTATATATATATATATATATATATATATATATATATATATATATATATATATATATATATATATATATATATATATATATATATATATATATATATATATATATATATGTATATATATACATATATATATATATATATATATATATATATATATATATATATATATATATATATATATATATATATATATATATATATATGTATGTATGTATGTATATATGTATAAATATATATATACATACATATGTATAATTATAAATATATATATATATATAAATATATATATATAAATATATATACATATATATATATATATGTTTATATATATGTATGTATGTATGTATGTATTAATTATATGTTTAACCTATATATGTATGTATAAATATAAATATATATATATATATATATATATATATATATATATATATATATATATATATATATATATATATATATATATATATATATATATATACATATATATACATATATATACATATATATATATATATATATATATATATATATATATATATATATATATATATATATATATATATATACATATATATATATATATATATATATATATATATATATATATATATATATATATATATATATATATATATATATATATATATATATATATATACATACACACACACACACACACACACATATACATATGTGTATGTGGTTATGTGTATATGTTTTATGAGAAGCTCATTGTAAATAAACACAACTTCGGACACAAAGGAAGTAAAAAATGAATATATACGTGCTTGGGCTTTCCCAACGGAAGAGACTGAGACTCTCTTGGTGAACTTTATAAAATCTTTATGAATGGATATTCTTTTGTATTCATGGTACTGGGAAAGTTGAGAGAGAGAGAGAGAGAGAGAGAGAGAGAGAGAGAGAGAGAGAGAGAGAGAGAGAGAGAGATGGAGATAAGTAGGAAGGATGGAGAAGAAGAAGGCAGGGAGAAAGAGAGGAAGGAAAAGCCGACATGGATGTAAAGGGTGAGTGATGGAAAGACGTAAATGAGAAAAGAAAGAGAAGGAAATAATTCAGCGAGAGGGAGAGACAGACAGACAGACAGACAGAGGGACAGAGAAGAGAGAGAGAGAGAGAGAGAGAGAGAGAGAGAGAATTAAAGTCATACATTCTAACAAATAAACAGACAGAAAGAAAAAAAAAAGGAAAAAAGAAAAAAGAGATATGAGAGAGTGAAACCGAAAAAAAAGAGAACGACAAAGAGAGAGAGAGGAGAGCCGAGAGAAAGAAAGAGAAAGAGAGAGAAAGAGAGAGCGAGAACACGCCTTCCTCCCGCGAGCGTATTTCTCCCCGGCGTAGATTCGACAGGTGTTCGCTGACATCACGGTAATGAACTACTCGCTCGGTGCTGCAGGTATTGCGAAATGAAGGGACTCAACATGCCATGAGGTTACGAGGCCGGAGGGGGGGGGAGGGTACATAGGATGGATTTTTCTATGTATTTATTGGTTTGTTTATTTATTTGTTTATATAGAAAAGGTATGGATGAGAATGGATATCTTCACAATACAAGAGATGTATCTGACCGGTTTCGAATGTATCTTCGTCAGAAATACATTTTATTTGTCTATCTGAAAAGAAAGAAAATATAGATCCTTAAGTTTTATATACATTTACATATATTTTTTTATTATCTATATGATTAAAAAGTGATATATGATAAACAACAGGATGAAAAACGGGAATGAATTTCAGGAACCTTTACTTTTGTTTTTCTTTGTTCACACAAGCGCCTGTACAAACGCAGCCGAGCGCACATATGAATGTCTCTGTATATTGGCGTGAGTGCAGTCTATGCATTTATGAATAAATAAATCGTAACAGTTTTGAAGGGTTTTCTTGAATTTCCTATTTCTTTGTGTGTGGAGGTGTTAAAATACTATAGATATGTGTGTGTGTGTCTTTCTCTATCTCTCTGCATACATACATACATGCATACACACACATACACACACACACACACACACACACACACACACACACACATATATATATATATATATATATATATATATATATATATATATATATATATATATATATATATATATATATATATATATATACACACATATATAGTATAGTATAGCATATACATGTGAGAGTCTGCATGTTTTTGAACCAGCTTGCGCCAAAGACGGAAATGACCAATTCATGACGTCAGCGCATGACATTTCCCCCAATGGCACTCGCCTCGCCGTCAGCTGCATGATTCAGATGACACTAAGAGCTCGCTGGCTGATCCCAAAGCATCACAGAATCTGTTAACAAATTCGTTTCCATTAACATGTGTTTAGCGTTAATGTGTCTCTTTCATTTGTGTGTGTGTGTGTGCGTAAGTGTGTGTGTGTGTGTGTGCGTAAGTGTGTGTGTGTGTGTGTGTGCGTAAGTGTGTGAGAGAGAGAGAGAGAGAGGAAAGAGTGTGTTTGAATGTGATTGTGTATTTGTCCTTGCATGTGTGTGTGTGTGTGTATGTATGTATGGGTAAATTGATGAATAGATAGAGAGATAGAAGATAGATTGATGGAAAGAAGGATAGATACATACATACATACATACATACCTAAATAGATAGATAGATAGATAAATTTTCATACATCATTGGGTCACAAAACGATCCATAAATATTTATAAACGCTCTATTTTCTCTCTGCTCTCACCTCCCCCCCCCACCCTTAACCCATCCCCTGCTCCCCCCTCCCCCCACATTCACTCCCTCTCCCATCCCAACCCCTCCTTTTCACCAATCCAACCTCCCCTCCTCACAACCCTCTCCCTTCCCCCCTAAACCCCCCCCAATGTCATCTTCAACAATCACAACCTCTTTCCCATACTCATCTGCCCCCTTCCCCTTCCTTTACCACAACCCTCTTCCTTACCCCTTCCCGTACCCCTCTAGCCTCTCCCCACACCCATTGCTTCCTTACCAACCCCAACCCCAGCCTCACACCACCACCTCAACCTCGCTCGACCTCACACCATCTCCTCCTCCCCCACACCAATCGCTCCCCACCTCACACCACCCCCTCCCTACCTCAAATCACCTCCTTCCCTCCTCCTCCTCCTACACCCACCCCACACCGCCCCCTCAACCTCCTCACACCACCCCCTCTCAATCTCACACCACCTCCTCCCCCTCCTCCTCCCCACCTCACACCACCCCCCCTATCTCACACCACCTCACTCCCCTCCTCCTCCTACCCCCAACACCACCCCTTCAACCTCCTCACACCATCCCCTCCCTCACACCTCCCCACACCCTCCTCCTCCTCCACCTCACACCACCCCCTCCCTACCTCAAATCACCTCCTTCCCTCCTCCTCCTCCTCCCTACCCTCACCCCACACCACCTCCTCCCCACCTCACACCTCACACCATCCCCTCCCCACCTCACACCTCCCCCACACCCTCCACCTCCTCCTCCTCCTACCCCCTCCTCCCCACACCACTCCCTTCCCCAAAAAAAGTCACAATAAAAGAATTAGGCAAAAGGCAGCTTCTCCCTACTCGACGTGCATGCACATTCCATCTCAGAAATGGACCCACACACATGCCTCTGTGTTCGCACCACTTAACATTCCAGGAAAATTCTTTATTTTGGTGAGAGACATAACAAAGATTACCATTTTGGGGGGAGGAAGTCTGAGAGTGCAGGAGAGACGTAGGGGGGGAGAGAGAGATGGGGAATGATAAATTAGGGGATGGGAGGAGGACAGGAGAGAGAGAGATGGGTGGTGGGGGAAATGGGGAAGGGAAAGAAGGAGAGAAAGAGGTAGAATGAGAGAAAAAGAGACAAACATATAGATAGATAGATAAGGAGAGATAGATAGGTAGAAAGAGAGAGAGAGAAAGAGAGAGAGAGAGAGAGAGAGAGAGAATAAGAGAAAGTGAGAGACAGTATGTGTGTGAAAATAGAGAGAAAAACAAACAAACGAATAGAAAAAGAGATATACAGAATAAAAAATAAACAAAGACTCGGGAAAGACATAATGAAGAAAAGAAACTGAAAGAGAGGAAGGAGAAATCAAAGAACCATTCCCCATCAGGAATTTTTCCGGAACATTCTCTGTGCCTTCTCCAGCACCCGTGTCCCTTCCCCCCCTCCTCTTCCTCCTCCTCCTCCTCCTTCACCCCTCCTCTCCCTCCTATTCCTCCTCCTCCCTCCTCCTTCCCCGCCCTCCATTCCCCTCCTAATTCCCCGCCTTCCATTCCCCTCCTCTTCCTCTTCTCTCCCTCCCCCCTCCTCTTCCTCCTCTCTCCCTCCTCCTTCCCGCCCTCCACCCCTCCTATCTCCCTTCTTCTTCCCGCCCTCCCTCCCCTCCTCTCCCTCCTCCTTCCCTGCCCTCCATTCCCCTCCTCCCCTTCCTCTTCTCTCCCCTCCCCCCTCCCTCTTCCTCCTCCTCCTCCGCCCTCCATTCCCCTCCTCTTCCTCTTCTCTCCCTCCCTTCCCTCCTCTTCCACCTCCTCCCCCTTCTTCCTTCCCCGCCCTCCACCCCTCCTCTCCCCCTCCTCCTCCTCCTCCGCCCTCCCTCCCCTCCTCTTCCTCCTCCTTCCCCTCCGCTTCCTCCTTCGCCTCATCCGGAGCAGTCCAGGTTAAAGCCACAGCATCCGAGATCCGGGAGGGTAATCCCGCCATCCTGAGATGCTATCCTGATCTTGGCCATCCTGCATCTTGCATCATCCTTCCTCCTTGCTTCCTGTCTGTCCATCTTCCTTGTCCGTCTCCGGCCAGCTTGTGTGTGTGTGTGTGTGTGTGTCTGTGTCTATATATATATATATATATATATATATATATATATATATATAT
>NC_091554.1:48973769-48986269 GCF_042767895.1 Penaeus vannamei | reverse complement strand
GAGAAAAAAGAAAGAAAGAAGGAGGTAGGAAAGAGAGAGAGAGAGAAAAGGGTATGGATCTTTGGTTCTCGTTGGCGTGGAAGCAGCGATGGTACTGAATGGGTCAGCAAGGCAGGGAATGGGTAAGGAAATAGGTTAATACGTCAAAGGTGATTTACGAAGATGGAGAAGGAGGTAAGTGTATGTATGTGTGTATTTTGTATGGTGTGTATGCTGTTGTGTGTTGTTTTATGTGAGGCTATGTGAATGCATTAAAGTATTTAGAATTAATGCAGTTCTTTAAAATCATATTTTTTTCGGTTAAAAGATTCGTAAGATAATTGTCAGTGATCGATATAAAACACACACACACACAGACACAGACACACACACACTCACACACACATAGACACACCAACACACACATACACACACATACACACACAAAGAAAAATATATAAACTCAAATTTCTCATGTTACTCAAAATATTTTAATAACCTTTAGATATTACTGCTATTATTGACTGCCTTGTTATCACCATCAACTTTTATCACCATCGATCTACATATCTGCATATCTATCTACACTAAGATATAAGAAAAACAAAAGATTACATTATTACTATATATAGTAGATGTATATCCCATGACATACACCACTAAATATACATACTATAAATGTGTCAGAATTCCTGATACCCATAAACATGAGAAAAAGTGATTAAGGTTAATCCCTGCCACCACGTACGCGCATAAGCATAAATCAATCACCTTTTTGGTATGCAAATGTATCAATAAAAAGTTTCCCCTCTCGAGAATACGTAAAAAGGGGAAGAGAAATTTACAAAAAAAAAAAGAAGTGAAATACGATAAGTATAATTCTCAAAACTCGTCTCGCTGAGTTTATTTCGAAGCGGCGCGTTGGTGGCAGAGACATATGCCTAAAATGGACGACTAACTACCGCTTTTTCTAGAGGAGTTGAAAGGGGGGCTTAAAAACATTTAAACAAGCTGAGAAAAACTACATTGATCTCTCCATCTTACATGGCGAGAGGATATATCTTAAGGTGATGATCACTTTATTGTTGTTGTTTTGTTTCTTGTTGAGTGACTATTTTCACCTTATCCTTTTGCTGCTATCATTGCTATTTGCTGGTTATCATCACCTTTCGTGTGTGTTTCTTCTAGTGTACGTCTCTTTTCATTCTTCTCGTTGTCTCGCTTCCTTCTTCTCTTCTACAATTATCTCCTCTCCTTCTCTCTATCTTTCTCCAACCTTTTCTCCTTCTCCCCACCCCCATTCTCTCCCTCTCTCTCTGTACTTTCACCTTCCCTCCACTCACTCTTGCTCCCCTCTTTCCCCCTCCCCCTCTCCCTCTCTATCTCCCTCTTCCCCCCTCTCCCCCTCTCCCTCTCTTTCCCCCTCCCCCTCTCCCTCTCTATCTCCCTCTTCCCCCCCTCCCCCCCTCTCCCTCTCTACCTCCCCACTTCCCCCCTCCCCTCCCCCTCTCTATCTCCCCCTTCCCCCCTCTCTCTCCTTTCTCTCTTTCCTCCCTTTCTACTCATCACCCCCCCCTATCTTCTCTCTCTCTCCCACTTCCCCCCCTCCCCCTTCCCTCCCTCTCTCTATCTCCCACTTCCCCCTCTCTCCCTCCCTCTCTCTCTCTCACCTCCCCCTCTCTCTCATCTCTCCTCCCCCCCCCCATCTTCTTCTCTCTCTCCACGAGTACAAAATTTCTCCTCCATTTCGGCAAGAGGTCACGAAATGTTCTCTTTATCTGGGTTTATGGAGGTTGCCGGGGGAGGGGGGGGAGGGGGTGTAGCCGCCTGTTATATTTGGAATTTGGTCTATTGGAAAAGCAACGTTTTTGTACGTGAACGTTTGTGGGTGCTCCCTCTATTTTTATGAGGGGGGGTGATGATTTTTTTTTTCTTTAACGCTTTTTTTATTGATCTATTTTCTTTTTTTTTATCTCTCTCTCTCTCTTTCTCTTCCTTGCTTTCTCTCTCTCTCTCTCTCTCTCACTCTCTCTCTCTCTCTTTCTCTCTCTCTCTCTCTCTCTCTCTCTCTCTCTCTCTCTCTCTCTCTCTCTCTCTCTCTCTCCCTCTTTCTCTCTCTCTCTCTCTCTCTCTCTCTCTCTCTCTCTCTCTCTCTCTCTCTCTCTCTCTCTCTCTCTCTCTTTCCATGTATGTGTGTGCGTGCTTATATGTGCATCTCTTTCCCTCTTTCTCTCTAATTCTTTCTCCCTCCTTCTACCTTCTTCTCTTCTGTAGCTATTTCTTCCCCTATCTCTCTTTCCCCCCTTCTCTTTCACCCTCACAATCAAACAATCTCTATTTCTCTTCCATTCCCTCCACTTTTTCATCTTTCTTCTCGACCTTCTCCTTCTTCTGAACCGCTTACACAAAGAGGTCGGGAAGCAAGGAGAGGAAAATGGGCTCCAGGTTTTCCAGCTTTTATTCTTTCTGATATTATTCTCTCTCTCACTCTCTCTCCCTCTCTCTCTCTCTCTCTCTCTCTCTCTCTCTCCTCTCTCTCTCTCTCTCTCTCTCTCTCTCTCTCTCTCTCTCTCTCTCTCTCTTTCCCTCTCTCTTTCCCTCTAAATCTTTCTCTATTCTTATCTCTCTCTCTCTCCTCTCTCTCTCTCTCTCTCTCTCTCTCTCTCTCTCTCTCTCTCTCTCTGCCCTCTCTCTTTCTTTCTCTCTCTCTCTAGCAACATATATATACTAACTTCTCTCTCTCTCTCTCTCTCTGTTTCTGATATCCATGTCGCTTTGTCTCTCTGTCTCTGTCTGTCTGTTTTGTCTGTTCTCTCGGTTTGTGTCTATTTCTCGGTGTCCGTCAGTCTGTCTGTCTCTCTTTCTGTCTGTCTGTCTCTCTCTCTCTCTCACTTTATATCTCTTCTCCCCCCTCTGTCTCCTATCCTACCCTCCCCCTCCCTCCTGTCTGTCTCCCCTTCTTTACTTCTCTTTTTCTCTTTTCCTGTCTCTCCCTCCTTGCTTCTCCTCTCCCATCCCTCTCCCTCGAAATCCACAACCCGTCTAAAGTCTAGATGAGGAGAGGGTGGGAGAGAGGGGAGAAAAATCCGAAGAGGAGAAGAATAAAAGCCAATCCAGAGAAAGAGGGGGAAAGGAGAATAGGTGCAGGAGGGAATAAAAGAGGAAGAATCAAATAGAGCGAGGGAGAGATGAATGGGAGTTATGGAAAATAAGATAACGTTTGGTGAATACGAAACAAGGAGGAAAGAGAGGGAGGAAGAACGAGCAAGATAGACCGATACATAGACAGGTAAATAGACAGACAGATAGATAGTAAGATAGATAGATGGATTGGTAGATGGACTGATAGATATAATAGATAGATAGATAGATTTATAGAAATATAGATAGACAGATAGATATATTAGATAGATAGATAGATTTATAGAAATATAGATAGACAGATAGATAGATGAAGAGCCAGATAGATAGATAAATAAATAGACAGACAGAGAAATAGACAGACAGGCATGCGGACAAACAAACATACACAGTAACAAACTGATAAAGAGGAGAGAGCAGGAGAAAGAGGAGAGAGAAAGTAAAACGGAGACAAAGATAGACAGGTAAATAGACAGACATGCAAGAAGAGAGATCAAAAGAGATAGATAGATAAGGAGAGAGAAAAAAATGCAAGAAATGCAGTATCAAGATTTTGTCAAAAGGTTATCAAGAGATACCAGAAAAAATCGAGAAAGTCTACATGAAGATTACTAAAAGAGTGAGATAAGAAAGGAGATAAAAGAACACGTCCGATAAGAAAGAGGAAATAGGCAGAGATCAAAAGAAAGTGATAGAGATAAAAGGAAATGAAAGAGTGAGAAAAAATAATGACTTTGGTTTGAAACCAGGAAGGAGAGTATGAAAAGAGAGAGAGAAACGAAGAGAACGATAAAGAGGAAGGGGAGATGGAAGAAGAAAATAACAAAAGTAAAGAAAGAAGAAGAAGAAGAAGAAGAAGAAGAAGAAGAAGAAGAAGAAGAAGAAGAAGAAGAAGAAGAAGAAGAAGAAGAAGAAGAAAAAAAAAAATATATATATATATATTTATATATATATATATATATATATATATATATATATATGTATGTATATATATATATATATATATATATATATATATCACTTGACAGATAAACAGGTAAATAGAGATATATAAACAAAATGAAAATGTAGATACAGATTCATATAAAAAATAATAAACAGAGACACAAAACAAGACAGAAATAGAAAAGTACAGATAGATACAAGAAAAGGAAAAAGAGAAAACCAAGATAGACAGAGAGAAAGACAGAAAAACACACACACGCACACACAAAAAAAAAAATGGAGTGAAAAAATAAAATAAAACTAAATAAACACAAAAAAAGAAAAAAGAAAATCCAACGACACAAACAAACAGGCAGACAAACCAACACCGAAATAAAGGAAAAAAAAACGACATAAACAAAAGAGAAAGAATGAGACAGAGAGCAGGTGATGTTAGACGCTGTTCTAATGGAAGTGTTTCTCCCGCTAGCTTTCAGCGCGTCAAACTTCAAGCTAAAACTCGTATTTTGGTGAAGTGTTAAAAGGAGGGGAAGTGGGGGGGGGGAAGGAGGAGGGGGGGATTATAGATGCTTATTCATACAGGTGCGTTGGTGTGAGGTTGTGTTTGTTTGTTTGTTTGTTTGAGATGAGGATCTGTGTCTGTTTTCTATCTTGTTGATCTATTTTGATGCGCGCACATACTCACATATGTATGTGTGTGTGTGTGTGTGTGTGTGTGTGTGGGTGTGTGTGTTTGCGTCTGTGTGTGTGTGTTAGCGTCTCTGTGTGTGTGTACGTCTGTGTGTGTGTGTGTGTGTGTGCACGTCTGTGGGTATGTGTGTGCGTGAGCTTACAAAATCTTTCTTGGCCATTCCGCTTTCCGTTACACCATAAATCGGCAACAGCAGTTACCAAAAGCCGAATAGATACGGCAGATAAAAGAAAAGGAAAAAGAATAATAAATCCGAACGCACGGATCCGAACATCAATATCCGGAAATGCCTTTTTTGGAAAGACGATTTGATGGCAGGGAACGAAGCCGAAGTCAGTGCCGAGAACGGGGATTGAGACGCGTCATGGCGAGGGGGCTCTTCGGGTGATGATTGTGGGAGATAAGAGAGAAAAGGGGATAACAGGAGGAGGAGGAGGAGAAGAGGAGAGAGAGAGAGAGAGAGAGATAGGAGGTAGGATGAAGGAGGAGGGGAGAGGAGAGAGAGACGGAGAAATAATAGGTAGGAAGAATGAGAAGGAGGAGAAGAGAGAGAGGGAGAGAGAGGAGGTAGGGAAAAAGGAGGAGGAGGAGAAGAAGAGAGGAGGGAGAGGGAGAGATAGAAGGTAGGAAGAAGAAGGAGGAGGAGAGGAGAGGGAGAGACGGAGACATAAGAAAGAGGGGGAGAAGGAGAAAAAAAGATAGAGAATGATAACAAAAGAGAAGAGAGAGAGAAGATGAGATGGAAAAGAAGATAGAAAGAGGGATTCGAACAGAGAAGGATGAGAGGGGGAAGATAGGAGGGAGAATTCAGGAAGGAGGCTAAGATGAAGAGGAAGAATAAGAAGAGAGGAAGAGAAGGAGGAGGAAAGAGAAGAAAAAAAAAGTAGAAGCAGAAGAAAAATAGAGGAAGAGGAGGGATGAGTAGGAATAAGAAAAAGGAGGATTATGAGAAGGAGGAAACGTGATGTAAAAGAGAAGGAGGAAAAGGAAGAGAAAAGAGAGTAATTCGAAAGAGAACAGAAAGAGGAGAAGAGGAGGATAGGAACAAGAACAACCCAAAATAGATACAATATACACAAAAGAAGAAGAAGAAGAAGAAGAAGGAGAAATGTGTCGATGAGAGAGAAGAGAGGAAGGAATGAAGCAAGTGAGAGAGAGAGATAAATGGGGGAAGAAAAGGAGAAAGAGAAAGAGAGGCACACAGCCACACAGAGAGACAAACAGACTTCCAAACAGACAGACAGGGAGACAGATAGATAAAGCAGTAAAAAGGCGGAAAGGGAAAAGAAGGAGAGATGAAATTGGACATTTAATTCTACTCCAAAATTTTATTGGCAATTCAGAAAACGGAAACAACGGGACAAGTGTATAAAATGTAAATATGAATGACAGGATTATTGAAGTTTGATGCATTTCTCTTTTTACATATGGATGTGTATGTGAATGGATGGATGTTGATCTCCCCTTTCCCTCTTTCTTTCTTTCTTTATATATATATATATATATATATATATATATATATATATATATATATATATATATATATATATATATATATATATATATATATATATATATATATATATATATATATATATTGTCAAGATTTATGTTTCTCAAAGTCCTACTATTATCTTGCCATCTTCTTATATCCAAATAAGGTCAGGAATATCACACAGATACACAGACACACACACACACACACATACACAAACTCACACGCACACATACACAGACACACACACACACACACACACACACACACACACACACACAGACACACACACACACACACACACACACACACATATATATATATATATATATATATATATATATATATATATATATATATATATATATATGTGTGCGGACGTTTGTGTGTACATATCTGTGTATCTGTGCACTTGCTCTTATAAATTCACGTTAACGCTTCCTAAAACCCTCATCTAACCCCCCCCCCCCCCCACCCAAAGCCAGACCCCAACACCAAGACCCTGCATAACCTCCCCCTCCCCCACAACCCCCACCCCACCCCCTCTACCCATGACCCCCAATCCCCCCACCTCGCAATGGCTGGCATCGCGGTGCCGGGCCTGCTTATCCTTCAGAAAACTCAAAGGCTTTCCTCACGCCTCTCCTCTCTCGCCCCTCAAGTGACAATCACCCGGAGCCTGTGTATGGAACCCGGGCCTCGCGAGGTGTCAGCTTACTCCTTTGTCGGGGGAAGAGGAGGGGGAGGAAGGAGGAGGAGGAGAGGAGGGAGGAGAAGGAGGGGGGAAAGGGGGAGAGGGGGAGAGGAAGGGAGGAGGAAAGGAGGGGAAGAGGAGAAGGAGGGGGAAGAGAGAGGAGAGGAAAGGAGGGGGAGAGGAGGGAGAGGAGAAGGAGTGGGAGGAGGAGAAGGAGGAGGAGGGAGAGGGAGAAGGAGGGGGGTGGGGAGGAGGGAGAGGAGAAGGAGGGAGGGAGAGGAGGGAGAAGGGGGAGAAGGAGGAGGAGAGGGAGGAGAGGGAGAAGGAGGGGGAGAGAAGAAGGAGGGGGGGAGGAGGGAGGGAGAGGAGAAGGAGGAAGAGGAGAAGGAGGGGGAAGAGGAAGGAGAAGGAGGGGGAGAGGAGGGAGAGGAGAAGGAGGAGAGGAGAAGGAGGGGAAGGAGGGAGAGGGAGAAGGAGTGGGGGAAGAGGAGGGAGGAGAGGAGAAAGAGTGGGGGAAAAGAGAAAGGGAGGGAAGAGGAAAGGAGGGAAAAGGAGGGAGAGGAGAAGGAGGGGGAGGGGAGGGGGAGAAGGGGAGGGGGAGAGGAGAAGGGGGAGGGGGAGAGAGGAGGAGGGAGGGTGAGGAGGGAGAGGAGAAGGAGGGAGAGGGAGGGAGAGGAGAAGGAGGGGGAAAAGGAGGGAGAGGAGAAGGACGGGGAAAGGAGGCAGAGGAGAAGGAGGGGGAGAGGAGGGAGAGGAGAAGGAGGGGGAGGAGGGAAAGGAGGAGAAGGGGTGGGGAGGAGGAAAGGGGAATAGGAAGAAAGAAAAGTTAGGTAAAAGACAAGGAGAGAGAGAAAGATAAAGGGAGTAGAGAAGAGACAAGGATAAGAGGAGAGGGATAAAGCGTTAAATAAAAGAGAAGGGAAAGGAGAATGAGAGACGAAGCGTAAGGAAAAGAGGAGAAGAGAAGGTGTCAGCTTACTCCTTTGTCGGGGAAGAGGGGAGGGAGAGAGAAGGATAAGAGGAGAGGGATAAAGCGTTAAATAAAAGAGAAGGGAAAGGAGAATGAGAGAGGAAGCGTAAAGAGAAGAGGAGAGAAGGTGTCAGATAACTCCTTTGTGGGGGGAAGAGGAGGGAGAGGAGAAGGAGGGGGAAGAGGAAAGGGGAATAGGGGAGAGAAAGAGAGTTAAGGAAGGAATGGAGGAGCAGGAAGGAAGGAGACAAGGGGTTGATTAAAAAAGAGGTGAAAGAGAAGAAGAGGAGAAGGGAGAAAAAGAGAGATGAAGAGTTGAATAAAAGAGGAGAGAGGGAGAGTAAAGAATGAGAGGAGAGAGAAGAGTCAGAAAAAAAGAGAGATGAAGAGCAAAACAGGAGAAGAAGAAGAAGAAAATGGTGTGTCAGGTTTCCTCATTGTCGGTGTTTAGGGAGGAGAAGCAAGAGAAAAGGGAGAGTACAGGAGAAGAAGAAATAGATGAAGAGATTAAGAAAATAGAGAGAAAATAAAGGAAGAACGATAGAGGATATAATAATATGAATTTTGTTTATCTATCTTTGTAGTCACCATTTACTTATTCACCTAATTCTTCATACCAAAGATACAAAATTCCCAAAAGAAATGTCTAAAGAAATGCAAAAATAAATGAATAACAGTAACAGGAAGAACAAAATATCAGTTTCCTTCACATCCGGGAGTTTTCTTCGAGAACAAAACAAAACAACGTATAGGAAAGTAAAAGCTTAAAAAAAACATGCAAAAATTAAGAAAACTTTATACAGAGCCAAAACAAAGTTCAGAAGATGAACACATGAATGAATGGAAAAAGAGAAAGAATGAATAAGTTAACAAATGAAATACAAATGAATAAATCGGTAGAAGGAATAGATGCATGAATAAAAAAATGGGTAAAACAGAATAAATGCATGGATAAATGAATGTAATTACAGATAGATACATAAATGAGTAGAATGAATAACTATTTGAATGAATGAATTCTTTGCCGAATAAAAGATTTATTAACGGCATAAATGTATGAATGAGTGAATGTATAGATAGATGAATAAGTGGATAGGATGAATAGACAATTGAAAAAAAATGAATGTATAGAAATCTAAACAAGTGGAGAGAATGAATAAATAATTGAAGAAGTTATTGTGGGTCAAAAATTAATTCCTTCGGGGCATTCCCCAAAATTTTAATTTATTTAAAAAACAATAGTTTGCAACCAAAAACAAAAACCCCCCAACCGGTACCAAAAGCAACTTTGCCACTTCATAAGACAAACTTTCAATAATAAATATTTATTTTTTAAAATTTACAATAATTAAAAAATAATATAATAAAATAATAAAATCCAAAGATTAATAAAAGTTTAAGATTACCAATTAAAAATTTTTTGGGGAAAAGGTTTCCCAAAGTGGTTTTGTATTTTAAAAAAAAATTTTTTTTCCCCCTTTTTTTTAGTTTTTTTCCCAATTTTTTCATTTCATTTTCCCTTTTTTTAATTTTAAAGACAATTAAAAATTTAAATTCTTTAATTTTTATGATCTTAAAGTTAGTATCAATTTTCTTCTTTCTTTTTCTTTCTCCTTCTTTTCCCTTTTTTTTTAAATTTTATTTATTGGGTGAAATATTAGGAGAGAGTTTAATGCTGGGGAAAAAAATAAAAATGCAGGAAAGAGGAAAAAAAAAGAGGGAAAAAAAAAAAAAGAAATTTAAGAAGTAGAAAGAAACTCCTTGACCCAATTTCCTTTTTTGAGGTTTTTTTTCGTGTGTTTGTTTGGGCGCTTTCTTTTCCGACTTTTCCCCGTTGTTCTTCTCAAAGCAACAGTTTTTTTCCTTTTCCCCCCCCCCCCACCCCCCCTCCCACCCTTCTCTCCCCCCCCCCCCCTTTTATTTCCCCGCCCCTTTTTTCCCCTTTCCCCCTTTCCCCTTCCCCTTTCCCCCCCCCCCCCAAAAAAAAAAGAAAAAAAGAAAAGGAAAAAAAAGCTAGATCCCGGAAAAAAATCCGCCACTAAAAAAAAAGGAAAACGTCAACCCAAAATGCTTCCTGCCCCCCTTAAGCCCATCAAGGGGGAAAAGGAAGGGGAAAGGGGGGTTAAAAAGGACATGAAAGGAGGGGGGGGGGGGATAAAAAAATTCCCCTTTCCCCTTCTTCTATCTGGGGGGGGGGGGGGGAAAATTTAAACTAAAAAGAAAAAAAGAGGGGGGTCAAAATAAAAAATTGGTGGAGGGGGGGGGGGTAAAAAAGGGCCAGGGGGGGGGCGTACCTCCGGGGGAAAAAAGCCGGGGGGGAAAAAAAGCCTGGGTGATTCCAAGAATTTTAAAAATTTTTTTTTTTCTTTTGGGGAGGGGGGGGGACCATGGGGTTTTTCAACAACCAAATTTGAAAAAGAATTTTTAAGGTTTTGTTTTTAGGGGGTTTTTTGAAATTTTTTAAGGGTTTTCAAGGAATTTTAAATAAAAATAATTTAAAAAGACAGGAACAGGGAAAAAAAAAAGGGGGAAAAGGGAGGGAAAAAAGGAAAAAAAAAAGGGAAGAAAAACAAAACACCACACATTAACAAAGAACCCAAACATAAAAAAAGCTGCGCGCTAACAAAATTATACACACAAACATACTTTTTTTTTCGCTACACAGCAAGATATTTTACTTTTAAGTTTTTTCCAAAGGGGAAATTATTAAAACATAAGTACCAACACACAAAAAATATCAAGGACAAATTTACCCAAAAACGTCCGAAAACTCCCAAAACGAAATCACAAACAAAACAAGGCAATTGAGAAAACAAGCAAAATTTCACCAAGCCGCACGAAACAACCCAAATTTTTTAAAACCCGGAAAAATGAATTTTCAAAAAAAACACAACAGTCTTTAAATCTTCTTTCCTTATATCTCTCTCTTAGAAATTCTTCTTTCTTTCTCTCTCTTTCTTCTATTCCTTCTTAAATTTTCACTTCTTTTTCTTTTTTTTTCTTTTCCCCCCTTTTTTTCCTTTTCTTTATCCCTCCTTTTTTTCCAATTTCCTTTTTCCTTTCTTTTTTTTTTCTCCTTTTCCCCTTTTTTAAATTCCTCTTTCCACCCCATTATTATCATTACTGTTATCATTGTTATTATTATCAATATTATTACTACTAATATATTTCTAAAAAGTATCAGTATCATCCTTATTGTTATTATCATTATCATTATCATTATTATCACTATTGTTGGTTGTAGCGGTAGTGGTATTGTTACTGTTATCACTGGTATTACTCTTCTTATTATTATTATCATCATTATCATTGTTACCGTTATTCTTATAATTATCATAATTATCACTATCATCATTATTATCATTATTAGAATCATTATCATTATCTTTATCATAATTGCTGCTGCTGCTAATTTCATTAATTCTATTATCTACTTTTATCATATATCATTACTTTTTTTATTTTTCGCTATCATCATTGCTATTATGATTATTTTTGTTATCTTTGTTAATGTTATTTCTTATTTTGTTGATATTATTAATATTACTATTAGTATCTTCATTATCATCATCATTAATATATTATCATTATTGTTATCATTAATGTTATCCTCATTATACTGCTCTTACTGCTATTAACTCCATAGTTACTGTTATTATCACAATCTTAATCATCCTCATTTTAATGATCATTATTGATGATTTTTTTATCATCGCTACTTGTTTTTCTTACATCAATGTTTTCCGCATCTTGGTAAAAACGATAACAATTATTGATAATAACAGTTGTAAAAGTGATGATTACAACAACAAAAACAACAATCGATCTTATATAAATAATTTAATAAAATTGAATGCCTTCAGTATCATCATCATCATTATCGACAAATGTCTTCATTATCATTATCATCATCATCGTTATCATCATAATTACCATCATCGTTAAATTAATGCTCTTATCCCCTCCTCTCCCCCTCACACTCCTATTCTCCTACATCATTCTATCCCTCCTTTATCCACTTTTTCTTCTTCATTGTTCTACCCCCTCATTTATTCTCGTATCTCCTTCACTTACTGCTTCGTCGCCCACCGGAGGCTGCTACCTGTCTGAGCCCAAGATAAAATGTCTTTGAATAAGTGAGGAGAGGGAGCCAATAGCGAATGAATGAGAGAGAGGAGGAAAGGGAAGAAAGAGAGAGAGAGAAAGAGAGAGAGAGAGAGAGAGAGAGAGAGAGAGAGAGAGAGAGAGAGAGAGAGAGAGAGAGAGACAGAGAGAGAGAGAGAGAGAGAGAGAGAGATGAAAGAGAGAGAGAGAGAGAAAGGTGAGAGAGAGAGAGAGAGAGACATAAGGAAAAAGAGAGAGAGAAGTGAGGAAAGTGAGAGATAATAAGTGAGTAGCAGGAGCCAACAGCGAGTGAAAGAGTGAGAGGAGGAAGGGTAAGAAAAGACAGAGAGAGAGAAGAGGGAAAGAAAGAGAGAGGGGGTGACAAGGGAGAGAAGAGAGAGGGTTGAAAGGAAAATAAGAGCGGCAAACGGGGAAAGGGAGAGAGAGAAAGTGGCAAGAGAGATTGAAAGAAAGATTGAGG
>NC_091554.1:48943769-48946269 GCF_042767895.1 Penaeus vannamei | reverse complement strand
CATGCAGGGCCTCGACCACACAACCACAGCCTCTCCCTCAACCACTGTCCACAGGCTCTGTGCAACCTGACCTCCTCAAACCACACAGCAGCCTCATTCCCACGCCCAGGCTCCCTAAACACACAGCATTCAGCCCCCCAAGCCAGGCGGATTCCACCCTCCCGATCCAAACCATCTCGCTCCATTGATCCCTGGTCAAACAACCCTCAGTCAGCCTCCAGGGCTTCAAACCTCCGTTTCTGTCTCTCTCTCTCTCTCTCTCTCTCTCTCTCTCTCTCTCTCTCTCTCTCTCTCTTCTCTCTCTCTCTCTCTCTCTCTGTCATCTCTCTCTCTCTGTCTCTGTCTCTCTCTCTCTCTCCCCCCCCCCCTCTCTCTCTCCCTGTTTCTTTATTTCATCTCTCTCTCTCTCTCTCTCTCTCTCTCTCTCTCTCTCTCTCTCTCTCTCCCTCTCTCTATGTCTCTCTCTCTCTCTGTCTGTCTCTCTCTCTCTCTTTCTCCCCCCACCCCCTCTCTCTCTCTCTCTCTCTCTCTCTCTCTCTCTCTCTCTCTCTCTCTCTCTCTCTCTCTCCCTCTCTCTCTCTCTCTCTCTCTCTCTCTCCCACCCTGCTGTCTCTCTTCGGGATCCTCCCTCCCCCCTCGACCTCCTCTCCCCCTCCCCCTCGACCCCTCACTTCCCCCTGGAAACTACTCCCATCCACTACCACCTCACCTCATCCCCCATCCACTTCGTTGCCATAATGAGCGATATTATGACGCTATTGACTTCAGCGAATTGCGCCATTCGCCCCGACTCACTTTGGCCATCAACCTCCCTTGGCCCCGGCAGGTAAAAAGGCACCGTGCCATGGCGATGGTGCAGGAGAAGGCGAGGCTCCCGTGCGACGTGACCTCCTCCCACTGGACCAACATTGAGGTGGTGCTCATCTCTCATGTGTCACCAGAGCTGACGCACGGGTTCCATCTGGGTGAGTGGGCGGGGTGTTGGGGTATGAGTGGGTGGAGGAGTGGGGGATGTTGGGTATGAGTTGTGATGGGGGAGGAGATAAGAGAAAGAAAGTGTTGGGTGCAGACTAGGTGGGGGACTTGGAGTGGGTGGAGGAATGGAAGGGGTGTTAGGTGAGCTGTGGGGGGAGGAGAGATGTGGTGGCTATGAGTTGGGGGGGGAAGTATGGGCAGGGTGATGAAGGCTTGTGATGGGCAGGATGTTGGGTCACGACTAGGTGGGTGGGCAGAGGAGTGTTGGGTACGAGTAGGTGGGTGAGGGGGCAGAAGAGTGTTAGGTACCAGTGAGTGTGGGAGTGGGCAGTCATGGGGGCTTGAGTGGGTGGAGATGGAAGGGGTGCTGGGTACAGTGGGTGAATAAAGTCAGGCAGGAGTGTTAGAGGTACGAGGGGGTGGGAAGTGGGCAGGAGTGTTTAGATACGGTGGGTGGGGGAGTAGGAGGTGTGGGTGAATGGGAGAGGTAGATTGGGTTTGGCAGGCTTTTAGAAAAGGTGGGTAGGTGAGGGAGAAGAAGTGGTGCAAGGTGAGGTTGGTAGTAATGAAGGTGAGGGAGGTAGGGGAGTAAGATGGGTTTAGGATGGGTGTAAGTGGAAGAAGTGGGTGAGGGAGACAGTGGGTTTAACATTGATAGGAAGGAAGAGGTGGTGGAAAGAGTAAGGTGGGTGGGTGGGTTAAGGATGAAGTGGGTAGGGTGGGGAACTCTTCACGAATATAGACCAAGACATCCATGGGCAAAGGGTATGGATGGGCACGAGGGATGGGTAGGAGAGTGAGGGAAGGGGTGGGTAAATTAGGGAAGAATGCAGGTAAGAGATTGATGAGTAGTCAGAAGAAGAAAATAGAAACATGGACCACTCGTCAAGGTGTTACCTGAAGGTCACGTGGGTGAATACTAATATTAAGTTTATAAGATTTTAATATTTGTCTTTTATAAGTTTGTAGGTGTTTGTGTGTAGCTACGGTAAGTATTGCTTTGTGTTGTGTGAACTGTTATTTCTTTATCCATCATTCCATTGTGTGTGTGTGTGTGTGTGTGTGTGTGTGTGTGTGCGTTGCGTGTGTGTGTGTGTGTGTGTGTGTGTGTGTGTGTGTGCGTGTGTGTGTGTGTGTGTGGTTCAATTTTCTGTTTCTTTGTATTTCTTCTTGTTTTTGTTGTTCGTCTAGGCTTTATTCTTGTTCTTCTTGTTACTTATTCTTGTTTGTTTTCTTCCTCCCTGTCCTCTTGTTGCTTTACGTCTCTCATATTCATTCACCTCCTTTTCTACTCCTCTTGTTCTGAAAGCCTCAGTCCTCTCTTCTTTCCGTCCTCCTTATCTACGTCCCCTTTCTTCTCTTTGTCTAATTTATATTCTCCTTCTATCCATTCTGGTCCCTCTTCTTCCTTCTTCTTCCTCTCTCCTCCTCCTCCTCCTTTTTCCTCCCCCTCTGCCATTTCTCCTCCCCCCATCCACCTCCTCTTCCTCCTCCTCCTCCTCCTGTATCTTCTCTCTTTTCCTCC
>NC_091554.1:48926269-48928769 GCF_042767895.1 Penaeus vannamei | reverse complement strand
CTATTACTTTATATATATTTTTTTTTCTTTCATTCTCTTTCTCTCTCTCTCTCTCTCTCTCTCTCTATCTATCTATCTATCTATCTGTCTATCGACCTTTGTGTTTCTCACCATTGCTATCTCTTTTTAGGCCACTTTTTCTTTCTCTATCTCTCTCCCTCTCTCTCTCTCTCTCTCTATCTATCTATCTATCTATCTATCTATCTGTCTATCGATCTTTGCGTTCCTCACCATTGCTATCTCTTTTTAGGCCACTATCTTTTTCTTTATCTATCTCTTTCCCCTCCTTCTCTCTCTCTCTCTCACTCTCTCTCTCTCGCTCTCTCTCTCTCTCTCTCTCTCTCTTCTCTTTTCTCTCTCTCTCTCTCTTCCTCTCTCTCTCTCTCTCTCTCTCTCTCTCTCTCTCTCTCTCTCTCTCTCTCTCTCTCTCTCTCTCTCTCTCTCTCTCTCTCTCTACTCTCTCCCTCTCTTTATCCCTCCCTTGCGTAGAGTAAGGTGCAGGGGCTGAGAGAGTAAGTAGGGCCAAGTGACTGATTGAAAAGGGACTGGATAGAGTAGAGTTGGGTTTGTGAATTTTTTCGTAGCGTTGGGGGAGCGGGGGGACGGGGGAGGGGGGCAGGGGGAGCGAGGAGAGGGGACAGGGAAGCGTTTGGCAGGTAGACTGGGGGAGGTGGGGGGGCAGGGAGCGGGTTAGTTGAGGGACGGGGGAGAGGGGAGAGGGCAGGGGAGGGGACAGGGAGCGAGGAGAGGGGAACGGAGGAGCGGTTAGGCGGGGGACGGGGGAGAGGGTAGGGGGAAGAATAGGGACGGGGGAGGGAGGGGACAGGGGATCGAGAGGAGAGGGGACGGGGGGAAGCAGTTGTAGCGAGGGATGGGGGAGGGGAGGAGGAGGACAGAGAGCAGGGAGGGGAGGTGGGGACGAGGGAGGGGGAGGGGGAGATAGGGGTGGAATGAGGAGAAGGGAGATGGAGGAGAGGGTAGGAGGAAGAACAAGGGACGGGGAGAGGGGAGGGGGAAAAGGGAGCCGAAGAGATGTGGGGTAGGAGCGGCTAGCGGGGAATTCGGGAGAGAGGGCAGTAGGGGTAAGAAAATAGGGACGGGGGGGGACTTGGGGGAGCGGGGTAGAGGGGACGGGGGAAGAGGGTAGGGGAAGAATAGGGGACAGGGGGAAGGGTGGGGCAGAGGAGCTGAGGAGAGAGGGGGACTATAGGGAGAGGGAGAGGAGGAGGGGGCAGGGGGCGAGGAGAGGGGAAGAATAGGGACGAGGAGGGGGAGGGTGAGGACGAGGGGAGCGAAGAGAGAGGGCGGGGGAGAGGGAGGAGGAGGGACGGGGCAGAACGGAGGAGAGGGGGACGGTGGAGCGGGGGGAGGAGGGAAGGAAAGCAGGGAACGAGGAGAGGGGAAGGAGAGGGACTGAGAGGCCAGTGGGGTTCAATGTCTGTGGGGGAAAGGGGTGGGGGAGGGGGTGGGGGGACAGGGGGAGCAGGGGTCTCCCTTAAGGGCTTTGACAGGTTAGGAATGGTCTTTGGTGGGGGTGATTACGTTTGACAGGGGGGGTACGAAGAGGTATGTTTTGCAAAACAAATGTGGCTTCAAAAGGTAAGGAAAATAAATGAGTCCGAAGGAGCAGGATAGAGGAAGGAAACAAGTGCAGAGAATGGGGAAGAGAAGGAAGAAGAAAAGGAGGAGGATTAGAGAAAGAAAAAGATAGTATGAGCTAGGAAAGAGAGAAGAGAGAGAGAGAGAGGGAGGGAGAGAGGAGAGAGAGAGAGAGAGAGAGAGAGAGAGAAGAGAGAGAGAGAGAGAGAGAGAGAGAGAGAGAGAGAGACAGAGACAGAGGAGAAACAGAACGAGAGAGAGAGAGAGAAAGAAAAGGAAAAAGATAGAGAGACAGACAGACAGAAATTTGAAAGAAAAGAGGAAAACCAATAAACAAACTGACAGATAAATCTTTAAAAAAATCGAACCAACATTCAAAAAGTAATAACAAAAAACACTTGAAAAAAATAATAATAATAATGGGCAATAAGAAAAGTAAAGAAAAGAAATCCAATATTGAAATACACCAACAAATAGATAATAAAAAAAATAAAACCACACAAGACAAGCAGCACCAAGACCACACACCCAGATAAGGAGACAAATAAAAAAAGAAAAAGCAAAAATAAAAGAAAAGATAAACAGAAAGCAAAAATCAGCTCAACAAACAGCGAAGAGCGCACACACACAAAATACAAAACATGCTTGCCACAAAATCCCGATGAGGAGACCTCGTAAAAAGGAACCATAATCCCCAGACAACATGCACGCTCAGATAGCCTTGACGGAGGAGGGAAAGGGAGAGGGGGAGAGGGGGAGAGGGAGAGGGAAAGGAAAGGGTGAGGGAATAAGAAGGAGAGGGAGAGAGGGAAAAGGAGAGGGAGAGTAGAAGAGAGGGGAGGGGAGGAGGGAGGAGGGGGGGAGAGAGAAGGAGAGGGAGAAAGAAGGAGAGAGAGAGGAG
>NC_091554.1:48913769-48916269 GCF_042767895.1 Penaeus vannamei | reverse complement strand
ACGCCCGCGGGAGCAAGATCGAGAAGGGCAAGCACTGGGCTGACGAGAGACTGCTCGACAAGAGGGCGTACTTCCAGCTCCTGCCGGGGAACTCCTTCGGGGGATCCGCGGCCCCGGGAGCGCACCTCGAGATCCACCCGGTGCTGGACCGCGACCAGGCCGTCTACAGGTGCCGCGTCGACTTCCTTCTCTCGCCCACCAAGAACACCATCGTCAACTTCACCGTCATAAGTGAGTGTTGGAGCTTGTTTATTCATCTATTTATCAATCTATTTATTCATTCATTTCTTTATTTTGAGCTGGATTTGCTGGAAGGGACGTCGGGAAAGGGTGCATATACATTCGGTGTATGAAAGGCGTCGTGATTACCATGTGATAAATATATCCATACATTAACGCAAGCACACATACCTGCACATATATGTCTCTCTTAATATACCATTATATAAGACGGACAACAGATTTCGCAGAAAAGAAGATCAACATTACTTGCCTCAATGAAGGACATCTCACATCTAAAACATCGCTCCAGGTTGATTAATACTCAATTATGTCTCAGGTGGAGGTGTAATCAGGATGTCACCGCCACAACGAATGGCTTAATCTTGTTTTATGAACCGATTTGTTTATTTAATATACCAATCATATTCGTTCTAAGGTGCCTTGGTCGTTAACAAAGAGTGTTTCGTTAATGAAGTCTGCTGAAACCTGACCATCGCCATACAAAACAGGTTATTTAAAAGGTCAGATTTTAAATACACGTTGCGTGGAAAGTATCACATTTATAACCAATATAAACGGTAATGAAGTTCTCGTGTGACCTTATAAGCAGTATTGCAGGGAAGCTGGTAAAGGTCAAATGTAGATGAACGTCGTACACAATACATATAGATGGAACAGTACCATTACAAGCAGGGAAAGATATCTTAAAATGACTTTATATAGGCATTACTCACATCAAAAAAATCCCTCTTCTTCATATCATCTTACACAGATCCAGACGAAGACAAAAGAAGTCAACTGATAGACTAAGAAAATTCGTTCGGAGCTGAATAAGTTGAAACCGGGCGCGCGAATCCCGCAGAGTTTACTCCCTTCCTCCGCGCCCGAACGAAGGGACCCGAAATCGCGGACAATTCACAAAGCCGATACAGAGACACGCCCCCCACCCCACCCAACCCCCCCCCCAACCCCACACACCCCACACCTAAGGGAGCTTATGGAATGGAATTCTTAGACCACTCTCAAGCACACGGGACAACAAGTATGCCATCAGAGACAGCAACTACCTTACTAACGGCCAATTAGGTGAAGCGATTGTCTATTTAGTGGGTTTCAGTCCCGGAATTGGCACCAAATTAAAGTCGTCATGCAGGGATAGAAGTGCCTGCGGGAAGGGGTCTAGTGCCTGTCTTATGGGAAATGAACGTAGACAGGAACAATAGAGAAAGAGAGAGGGAAAGAGAGAGAGCGAGAGAGAGAGAGGGGGAGAGAGAAAGAGGGGGAGAGAAAGAGAGAGACAGAGAACAAGGGGGGTGGGAGAAGAAGAGAGGAGAGAGACAGAGAAAGAGAGAAGAGGGAGGGGGTGAAGAAGAAAGGGGGAGAAAGAAAGAGAGAAGAGAGAGGAGTGGGGAGAAAGAGATAGACAGATATGGGAGGGAGGGGTGAGAAAGAGAAGAGGGAAAGGAGAGAGAAAGAGAGAGAGTGAAAGAGAGAGAGAGAGAGAGAGAGAGAGAGAGAGAGAGAGAGAGAGAGAGAGTGAGAAAGAGAGAGAGAGAGAGAGAGCGAGAGAGAGAGAGAGCGAGAGCGAGAGAGAGAGAGAGAGAAAGGGAGAGAGAGAGAGAAGAAACGAGAACCACAAACAGACATGGACAAAGCGAGAGACAGAGACCGAGAAGGAGAGAGAGAGAGAGAGACACGGACAGAGACACTGGATAATAAACAAACGCCACACCTCCTCCGGCAGACCCCACCCCCCTCCCCCCTCCCCCCCCACGCCCACCAGCCAGTGTATGGGCGTGTCCAACGAGCAGCACTTCCTTGCAGCGGAACTTAGGACCGCCTTGGGAAAAATAAACCGACACGTTTTATTGCCTCGCCTGAAGGGGGAGAGGCGATTAAAGCAGCTTCTTTGATAGTCTGTTTTGATATAAAGCGATGGAGAAGAGGGAAAAAAGAAAAAGAGAATTATGGTAAAGGGTTAAGAGGGAGGATGATGAGGGATAGGATAGAATATTGGCGGATTTTTTTATTTTTATTTTCACCAGTTGTCGGGCTCATTAAAGTAATCTTGATATGCTGGTAATAGTAGTAAGGATAACTAAAGTAATAATACACATGAAAAACAGTCGTTAATCATATCATTAAGTTTCGACGCTCTGTTAGACAATCACTGTTATTAATTGCTTGATAATTACCTCCGTTGCCATCTCTCTCATTATCCAAACGTAATTATTCCTCTTGTCATGGATATCATCCTCGAAAGAGTAACAAAAAGACA
>NC_091554.1:48895221-48897721 GCF_042767895.1 Penaeus vannamei | reverse complement strand
CTCTTATTATCATCAGTATTGTCATCCTCATCATTATCGTCATCATCAGCATTGTCATCATAATTATTATTGTCATCATCATCATCATTATCATCGTCAGCATTGTCATCATCTGTATTATCATTGTACTCATCATAATCATCATCATCTTCGTCATCGTCAGTATTATTATTTTCCTCAATATTGTTATTATCATCATCATTATCACCAATTTCACTTTTATTACCACGTTTATCGTCAACATTTACAATAGTTTTGTTATTCTCAGCATTGATGTTATCCTCTCTATCATTATAATGCCATCATTAGGATTATCATGATTCATTATTTCTATCATTTATAATTCTTAGCATCATCAATATCATCATCTTTATTGTTGTTGTTGTTGTTCCTGGCATTCTGTTATTATTTTTGTCGTCAAAATCATCACCGTCATTATTACTTTCATTATCATTATCACTGTTACTATAAATATTACATGAAGTATAATACGTATAATCCACACAAGACATAATAAAAATGATTAGTTTTTTATTTATTTTTGTCATAACGGGAAAGGAAAAAGAAAACTTCAACTGATGAAATAACTATACATGACTGACATCAGCGTCAGTATTCTGGCTAAATGACGGACAGAAGAACATTTCTTATTTGCTCTAAAAATAGTGAAAAGCCAGAGAGAAAAAAATTGTCAGATTCTGCCTCTGTGTTTTTTTAAAGTTCTTTCTGTTTTTTTCTATTTATACTGCTTTTTCATTGTTCTTTTATTGTTTTTCTTGTTGTTATTACTACTATATCCTGTTCATTTTTGTCAATACGTCTTTGTGTTAATTTCATTATGATTCTTCTTCTTGTCTCCTTCTCATAACTTCCTCATTATTTCTCTTCTCTTCTCCTTACCTCGTCTTTCTATTCTGTTCTGTTCCACATCTCATTCAGTCTCACCTATTTCTCATTTCATATCATCTCTTCTCTCCATATTTTGTATCTTATTTTCTATCCCTCACCTCATCTCATCTTCCCATCCCTCCTCTCTCCAGTTCACCTCACTTTCTCACTTCACGTCTCATGTTTCCTTCCCTCCCTTCCACTTACCTCCAATCACTCCTTAGCTTCTTTCCTCTTTCTTTTACTTCACTTCTTATTCCCTTCTCATTTTACTTCATTCAACCTCATTTTCTCCACATCTCTACATGGCCCTAACCCTTCCCTTTCCCTCATTTCACCTCACCTCTTGTCAACTAGAACAATATTTTTTCATGTATTTCCCCTCAATTTACTTAACTTCACTTCACCTCATCTCACATCGCCTTCCCCCATTTATTTGGACCTCATGTCAGCAATAACCACGTATCCTATCCACCCATTTCACTCTCAAATCACCTCATTCCACTCAGACTGGCCTCTGACCTCCTTTGACCTCCCCGTTGTCCTTGCCTCTCACTTCTCCTCTCCTCTCGCTTCCCCTTCCCTCTTACCTCTTTGACCTCTCACCTCACCCGAACTCTCACTTCTCTTTATCTCTCACCTCTGCTGACCTCTCATCTCTTCTGACCTCTCCCTTATCCTTACCTCTCACTTCTCCATATCTCTCACCACTTCTGACCTCTCACCTCTTTTGACCTTTCCTTTCTCTTTATCTCTAACTTCCCCTTACCTCTCACTTCACCTGACCTCTCCATTCTCCTTATCTCTCATCTCTGCTGACCTCTCACCTCTGCTGACCTCTCACCTCTGCTGACCTCTCACCTCACTCAAACATTACCCTCGCCAACCGTCGCCGCTCCCACAGTACTCAGAGTATCGCCACACACACACACACACACACACACACACACACACACACACACACACACACACATTAAGAGGATCTAGAGGCGGGTTTCCTTATGCAGAATGACCAGGCAGAAGGCTTTACGTGCGGAGGACAAGGGAGTGTGACTATGGCATATCCTTTGCGGGATTCTGGGCGAGCTGGTTTCAATGGCGTGGAGTGTGAGACTGTTGTATGATTATATCTCTTATTTATCTATTTGTTTTTTTGTGTGTCTTTATTTTATGTTTTTATATGATTGAGTGATTTGTGTGTTTATCAGTTCATTGGTTTGGTATAGTGGACGTGAGGTTGGAAGGTGCTGGAGTGAGTTAGGTTTATCATTTATAATTTATGTTAAGTATTTAGTTTTTTACACATATTAAGTAGTTAGCTTTATATATATATATATATATATATATATATATATATATATATATATATATATATATATATATATATATATATATATATATATATATATATATATATATATATATATATATATATATATATATATATATATATATATATATATATCTTCTTAGTTTCTTTATTGATTTACTTATTCATTAATCTATTTGGTTTAAAATGCGTGAGGTGGATTTTTTTGTGTGTGAGATTGGTATGTTATCATTATAATTTTTGTTTATTTTTTCTGTTTTTTTATATATTTCATCAGCTTAT
>NC_091554.1:48880221-48890221 GCF_042767895.1 Penaeus vannamei | reverse complement strand
TGTCCTTCGTTTGGCCCTTGTTTGATGGCTCTCGGTGTCTTTTTTTTTCATTATTGCTCTCATTTATTCTATTATTTTTATTATTAGTCTCTTTTGTTCTTCTAGTTTTATTATTGCTCTCTTTTATTCTTTTATTTTTATTATTGCTTCTTTATTCTCTTGTTTTTATTATTACTCTCTTTTATTCTTTTATTCTTATTATTACTCTCTTTTATTCTTTTGTTTTTATTATTACTCTCTTTTATTCTTTTATTTTTATCATTACTCTTTTTTATTCCTTTATTTTTATTATTACACTCTTTATTCTTTTATTTCTATTATTACTTTCTTTTATTGTTTTATTTTTATTATTACTCTCCTTTATTCTTTTATCTTTATTATTACTCTCTTTTATTCTTTTATTTTTATCATTAATCTCTTTTATTCTTTTATTTTTATTATTACTCTCTTTTATTCTTTTGTTTTTATCATTACTCTCTTTTATTCTTTTATTTCTACTCTCTTTTATTCTTTCATCTTTATTATTACTCTCTTTTATTCTTTTATTTTTATTATTACTCTCTTTTATTCTTTTACTTTTATGATTACTCTCTTTTATTCTTTTATTTTTATTATTACTTTCTTTAATTTTTTTATTTCTATTTTTACTCTTTTATTCTTTTATCTTTATTGTTACTCTCTTTTATCCTTTTATTTTTATTATTACTCTCTTTTATTCATTTATTTTTATTACTCTCTTTTATTCTTTTATGTTTATTATCATTCTCTTTTATTCTTTTATTTCTATTATTACTCTCTTTTATTCTTTTATTTCTATTATTACTCTCTTTTATTCTTTTATTTTTATTATTACTCTCTTTTATTCTTTTATTTTTATTATTACTCTCTTTTATTCTTTTATTTTATTATTACTCTCTTTTATTCTTTTATTTTTATTATTACTCTCTTTTATTTTTATTGTTACTTTCTTTTATTCTTTTATTCTTATTATTACTCTCTTTTATTATTTTATTTTTATTATTACTCTCTTTTATTCTTTTATTTTTATTATTACTCTCTTTTATTCATTTATTTTTATTACTCTCTTTTATTCTTTTATGTTTATTATTACTCTCTTTTATTCTTTTATTTCTATTATTACTCTCTTTTATTCTTTTGTTTTGTTTTGACTAAAGTGTAATTTTGGGGGGTTTTCTGGCACCTGGACCAGGTATGGCGAATTAGTTTCCTTATAAGGGTTATTTTATCTTTGTGATTTTATTTCACTTTTTGTTTAATATCAGTATCTTTTTTTTACGAGAAAAAATATGAAGTGATGAAATGTTTGATAAAGAAACCTAATTTTCTGTTTCATTGTAGGATTTCTTTCTTTTTATATAATATCTTTTTTTACGAGCATGACATAACGGAGTATTTCTTTTTAAGTTATATATTTTTACCTGGAAACCAGTCATGCAATGAAATATTTTTTTATAATTATATAAACTTTTTCTCTATTTACTTATCATTTTCATTATGTACATATATCTATCTTCTTTACTTCTAAACCAGTCATGTTATATGTATGAATATATATACATATGTGTGTGCGTTTGCGTACATACATACATACATATATATATGTATATATATATATATATATATATATATATATATATATATATATATATATATATATATATATATATATATATATATATATACATATATATGTGTGTGTGTGTGTGTGTGTGTGTGTGTGTGTGTGTGTGTGTGTGTGTGTGTGTGTGTGTGTGTGTGTGTGTGTGTATGTTTGTGTGTGTGTGTGTGTGTGTGTGTGTGTATGTATGTTTGTGTGTGTTGTGTGTGTGTGTGTGTTTGTGTTGTGTGTGTGTGTGTATGTGTGTGCGTGCGTGTGTGTGTGCGTGCGTCCGTGTGTGTGTGTGTGTGTTTGTGTTGTGTGTGTGTGTATGTATATATATATATATATATATATATATATATATATATATATATTTATATATATATATATATATAAATGTATATATATCTATATATATAAATAAATAAATGAATAAATAAATATATATGTATATATATATAAATATATATATATATATATATATATATATATATATATATATATATATATATATATATATATCTATATATATATATAGATATATATATATTTATATATATATAGTATGTATGTACATATATACATATACATATACACGCACATATGCATGTACGCACACACTCACCCACCCATCCACACACATCCACATACACACGCATAACTCCTCCAACTCCACACTCACTCCTCGAACACCTCTCTGCAAAAGACACAACGAACTCGAAGAAACCATATATAACACCAATTACAATTACAGCTGAAATACGCGAAGATTAAGAGAATAAGAAAAAGAAAAAGAGAGAAAAAAAGAGAGGGTATATTTCAGAGAACCCTTAAGATAGCTGCTCATCCGAAGGTGAAATCCGACATAGGCAATTTGTATTTAATTAAACCTCAATGGAGGAGATCCGTAATACTATTTTTTTTACGGATGGTTTTAGGAAATGGAGGAGGAGATGGTTGGGGGGGGAGAGGGATACAGATGGGATTAAGTGGTTGTGAGAAAAGGAAGGAAGGGGAGGGGGTGAGGGTGAGGGGGGAGTGATGTATCCCTAATTCCTATCCTTTCTTCCTTAATATCGTCCTTTTATTTTTTATCCTAACCAGTCAGTTTAACTCCTCTCTCCCTGTTCTCTATCTCTTTTATTTAACGCTACCTAACACATTATTTCTTCTACTTACACTTCTTCACCTCCCCCTTTCCCTATTCCCTTTACTCCGCCCCTTTCCCTTCTCTTCCCTTTGTCCCTTCCCTTTTACTGACCCAATCCCCTCTTCTCCCCATTCTCACCTTTCCCTGACCTTTTACTCATCCTTATTCCTTTTACTCATCTCCAACCCACCCTTTCCCAATCCCTCTATCTTTTCCCAATCCCCTCCCCTCTCCCCATTGCTTTTCCCCAATCCCTCTCCATTTTCCCAACACCATCCCCTCCTCTCCCTTTTCCGGTTCCCTCTAACCGCCTTTCTCCCTTCCTGCCTCCCCTATCCCTCTTTACCCCTTCACCTCTTCCCTTTTTTAACCCTTTTTCTCTCACCCCTCCCTCCCTCCGCCCTTCCTGCTCCCCTCTCGCCAATACCTCACACTCGCCCCTTTCCCTTTTCCCTTTCTTTCCCCTTCCCCCTCTCCACCTTCCCCTCCTCCCCTTCTGCCGCTCCTCTCCCCCAACCCTTTACGCTTTACCCCCTTCCCTTTTCTCTCCCCCTTCCCCCTCTCTCACCCTTCCCCTCCCCCCTCTTCCCCAACACTTTCTCTCCCCCTTCCCTTTCCCTCCCCCTCTCCCTCTCCCCCTTCCCTTTCCCTTTCCCCTCTCCCTCTCCTTCTTCCCCTTCCCTTTCCCTCTCCCTCTCCCCTCCCTTCCATTTCCCCTCTCCCTTCCCTCCCCCTTCCTTTCCCCCTCTCCCTCCCCCTTCCCTCTCTCTCGCTTCTCCCTCCCCCTCTTCCCAACACTTTCTCTCCCCCTCTCCCTCTCCCCTCCCCTTCCCTTTCCCTCTCTCTCTCACTCTCCCCCTCCACCTTCCCTTTCCCTTTCCCCCCTCTCCCCCTTCCCCTTCCCTTTCCCCCTCTCCCTCTCCCCCTCCCCCCTCCCCACCCCCTCCAGAATTACCCAACAGATACTGATTAATCGCAAGCTAATTATCCAATAACCAATAAACAAATCAGCGACGCAATTTGCCAAATAGCTCCCATCTTCAGCGAGTGACCAATTGGAAGCTCGCGTCGGGTCGAGTGGGCGGTGTGGGGGGGGGGGGCGGGGTATTTGTTTTTAGTGTCTGTTTGTCTGTGTGTGTGTGATTGTAGGTGTGTCTGTGGAGGGGAGGGGGATGAGTGGGAGGGGTGTCTGTGGTTTATGTAACTGTGTATTTTTTTTTTTTTTGTCTGTCTGTCTGTCTCTATATGTTTGTCTATCTGTCTGTCTGTCTGTTTGTCTGTCTGTCTGTCTTTCTGTCTCTGTCTGTCTCTCTCTCTCTCTCTCTCTCTCTCTCTCTTTCTCTCTCTCTTAATGTCAGTCTGTCAATCAGTCTGTCTATCTATCTTTTTTTAATGTCAGTCTGTCACTCAGTTTGTCTATCTATCTACCTATATTTATTTTTTTGCATGTATGGATGGATATATCTATAAATGTTGCAACGAATTCAGTTCCAAAAATTGGGTGTAATCTGCATGTGTGTGTTATTGTGTGTGTGTGACTGCAAGTGTGTGTGATTGTATGCGTTTGTATTTCGTGTGACTGCATGCGTGTGTGCGTGCGTGTGTGCGGAAGGTTCTCGTATGTCCGCATCCATGTATGTGTGAGGGAGTGTATACGTACGTATGTATCTACATGCGTGTACGTAGGTACGCGACATCCTCCAAATGTTTTCTCTTCTCCTTCGGTTCTTAATTGCTTCCCCTTTCGTCATTTCTCATCCAAGCTCTCTCGCAGCTTTAATTAACTGAGCTTCTTTTCTCCCTCGAAGTAATTCCCTCCCATCTTCATTTCGTCTTTTTATTACCTTCTCTCTCTCTCACACATTCCTCTTTATTCTCCTTCTATCGCTTCCACCGTTTCCTCCTTCAGCCGTATGTGTTATTTATTATCACTGCTTCTCTCGTTCGTTCTTCCTTTCTCTCTCTCTCTCTCTCTCTCTCTCTCTCTCTCTCTCTCTCTCTCTCTCTCTCTCTCTCTCTCTCTCTCTCTCTCTCTCTCTCTCTCTCCCCTCTCTCTCTCTCTCTCTCTCTCTCTCTCTCTCTCTCTCTCTCTCTCTCTCTCTCTCTCTCTCTCTCTCTCTCTCTCTCTCTCTCTCTCACTCTCCTCTCATTTCCCTTATTCTGAATCTTGAAGATAATTCGGTAATTGTTCTTTCCTTCCCTCCGTTTCCATTAATTGCATTTCTCTCTCTCTCCCGCTTTCCATCACTCCTTTTATTTCCTCATTCTCCTCTGTCTCATCCTTCCTTCCTTTCTCATCTACGCCTTTCACTTCATTCTGTTCATCCCTTTCTTCCTTTTCTTCCTCATTCGCCCCTTCACCTCTTCCTCCTCCTCCATTTCCTTTCTCATTCCATTCCAATTTTGAAAGTCTTTTCCCCCTTCTCTCCTTTCTTCCATTTCTCCTCCTCCTCCTCTTCGTATTCTTCTTCTTGTTATCATTATACGTCCACCTTCTTCACTTCCTTCTCCTCAATATCTCCTTCCTTTTTTTTTCTTCCTCCTCCTCCTCCTCCTCTCCTTTCACCCCTCTTCCTCCTCCTCTCCTTTCTTCTATTCCTTCTCCTCCTCTTCTTCCTTCTCCTCCTCCTACCCTTTCTCCCCTCCCTCCTCCTCCTCTCCTTTCTCCCCTCTTCCTCCTCTTCCTTCTCTCTTTCCTCCTCCTCCTCTTTCCCCTCCTTCTCCCTCCTCCTCTTCCTCCTCCTCCTCTTCCTTCTGCTCCTCCTACTCTCCTCCTCCTCCTCTTTCTCCTCTTCCTCCTCCTCCTCTTCACTCTCCTCCTCTCACCCTCACCCCCACATGAGGAAGCAACGCAGGTCTTAGGAGGAACCCCGTTGTGAGAATCCCTTTTGTATATAAAGTACAAGCGCCCTCTTTTGCATTCACAAGCACGAGACGAGATGAGTGCTCCTTGACCCTCCCTCTAACACTACTACACCCCCCCCCCCCGTCCCTTGCCGTCTTCTTCTCCCTCCTTCTTGCCAGCCGCTTCCTTCTTTTTCTTCTCTCTCTCTCTCTCTGAGCTCCTTCTTGTGCTCTTCTCCGTCTTCTTTGCGTTTCTTAGGATTCTTTCTTTTGTTGTGTTTTGTTTGTTTATTTCTGTGTCTTATTTATATATTCTCGTTCTCTTATTTATTTTCTAGGTCTTTTTTGTTTGTTCTCTCTTTCTATCCTCCTATTCCTCTTCTCTTCTCACCCTCTATTTCCTCTCTCCCAACCTCCCTCCTCCAACTGTTCCTTCCCCCACTCCCCAACCCTCTTTTTTCTATCCTACCTTCTCCTTCTTCTCTCTTCCTTCCCATTCCCTCCCCTTCCTTTTCCCGTGTCCCTCCCGTCGTCTAATGCTTCTCTCCCCTCGCTTTCCTCTTCTTTCTCACTCCTTTTCTCTTATCTCCTTCGCCAACACTCTCCCCTATCCCCACCCCTTTCCCGTCCCTCCTCTCCCTTCTCCCCCTCCACTTCCGCCCACCCACTCTCTTCTCTCACATCCCCCACCTCCTCCTTTCTCTCTCCCTCCTCTTCCCATCTCCTTGCTACCCTCCCCTCTCCCCAATCCTTCTCCTCCTCTCCTCCTCTCCCTCCCTCCCACCCACTCTCTCCTCCTCTCCCCTCGCTCCCACCCACTCTCTCCTCCTCTCCCCTCCCTCCCACCCACTCTCTCCTCCTCTCCCCTCCCTCCCACCCACTCTCTCCTCTCACCCTCGAAGGAGAAGATGGAGTAAAGATGCTTGGATGCTGAGGAGAGTGGTGTTTTCACCCCCCCCTCCTCTTCCCCCCTCCTTCACCCCCTCCCCCTCCCCGTGAAGTGAGAAGAGTGGGTGTTCCTGATCTTTTGTGTGTTTGTTTGTTTACTTGTTTCACTTGAAGGTCTTATTTGCGAAATCAACGTTGTGTTGTATTTGGATATTATTTTCATTGTTTATTTATATTATTTATGTACATCAGTATAAAAAATCATTGTTATTACAAACTCTCGTTCTATTTACAGAGATGGCATTAGTCTCCACAGATACATAGAAAATTGAGTAAAGACATAAAAATGAATAAATAAATAAAGTTCAAACCCAAAGGAGAATAGAGAAAATGGATAACGAAAGGGAAAAAAGCAAAGACGGGGAAAAGACTGACACGCAATCTTCACTCAACAAGACCAACATTGCTTAAACAAACAGACAAAGAAAGAAAAAAGAAAAATAAATCGAGATTCCAGACTCACCCAGAGTTTGTCGTAAACATTCTGCTTGAAAATTATTGCATCTTGCATTTGTCATAAACAATTTTCTCTTATCTTTTTTCCTTTATACTTTTACTTTGCTGTTGATTTATTTTTGTTTGTTGTTCTTTTTTTCTATCTCTTGCATTATGCTTTCTTTTTTTCTTTTCTTAGGGATGATGAGAAAGGTTTGGAGGACGGAATAGGAGAGAGAGAGAGAGAGAGAGAGAGAGAGAGAGAGAGAGAGAGAGAGAGAGAGAGAGAGAGAGAGAGAGAGAGAGAGAGAGAGAGAGAGAGAGAGAGAGAAAGAGAGAGAGAGAAGAGAGAGAGAAGAGAGAGAGAGAGAGAGAGAGAGAGAGAGAGAGAGAGAGAGAGAGAGAGAGAGAGAGAGAGAGAGAGAGAGAGAGAGAGAGAGAGAGAGAGAGGAGTGAAGGAGGATAAAGGGAGAGGGGAGTGAAGGGAGGTGTAGAGAGGAATGGGAGAGAGAAGGAAGGAAGGGAGGGAGAAAGAGAAAGAAAATATATCATATATCCTCACTTTGTCTTGTGCAGGAATATGCAGACGATAGACAGTAAAGAAAAGAGGGAGGAATGAAGGGAAGAAGGAAGGAGGGAAATAAAGGAACAGGCAGTGAAAGAAATGTAGAAGAGAAGGGATATAGAAGAAAATAATATATATGTCAGTTTGTCTATCTATCTATCTATCTCTCTATCTATCTATCTATCTATCTATCTATCTATCTATCTATCTATCTATCTATCTGTCTGTCTGTCTGTATGTCTGTCTATCTATCTATCTATCTATATATATATATATCTATATATATATATATATATATATATATATATATATATATATATATATATATATATATATATATATATATGTATGTGTGTATAAATATATATGTACATTAGAGTGGGGAAAAGTTGTGCGTTTCATAACACAAATGTGTTGAAATTATTTGACTTTAAGACAATATTTAGACTATGCACTCCGAGCTGTAAGTTCTTCTCTATGACACTTATTATGACGTGTTTCCTTTCCAAATCCTCCTGGCATCTGTTATAAAGAACTATTGCGTGATATAAGATATTTTAATGAACAGTACATTGGTTTATATGTCAATGTCAAGCCAATGATCTACCACTGCAGCATGTTCAGTATGGAGATAGTTCTTAGGTCCAGTAGATGAAGCTCTACAAAACTGGGATATTTCTACTAACTGGGATGAATGTAGACATACCAGATCTTGATACGGTGTTAAGTACTGACAAATGGCACTGGTGTGATATGTGTGAGGCATTGAAGAGTGGTGTTTGTTCAGAGAATCTAGCATGACGTCGAGCTCTCATTCACTCTGGGGGGGGGGGGGGGGAGTATCAGCACCAAATCGGATTCTGAGGATATACGTTGCTACAAATAAACCATCAAATAATCTGTTGGATTTAACTGAACACAGCATGAGAGTACATTCCCCAATAGGGTTTTGTGTCAAGTTCAAGTTCTCCTTCGCGGACTGGCTCTAACACTTGTGGAGTATGATACAGTTACGACACCTGCCCTTGAGACTGAAGAAAATGCTTCCTCGTCCTCGAGTTCTGGGGATCTGGATATGAAAAGAACAGAAATGTTATTCGCATTATCGAAGAGGTTAATCTTCACGTTTTGGACGGACGAAGGCGGGGGAAATAGAGAATGATATTCTCGTCGACGAAAAGATGTAATCCATGATCCAAGGAATAATCCTCAGACTCAAATGAAAACGCCATCAACTCATCAACCAATATATATATGTGTGTGTGCATATATATATATATATATATATATATATATATATATATATATATATATATATATATATATATATATATATATATATATATATATATATTTCTTACGCTCTGTCTTTGTCCCCCATTTTTCTCTTTTGTTGCTGCAGCTACTGTTTCTCCGTCCTTTTCTTCTTCCTCCTGTTCTTTGACATTTCCGGAAGATCAATGTTTTCTTTGGGTGCTTCTTGAAGGGCGACATGACTCGTCACGCCCGTCGAGGACAAAGTCAAGGGCCAGGCAGAGGGCGGCGTCCTCTCTCTCTCTCCCTCTCTCTCTCTCTCTCGCTCTCTCTCTCTCTCTCTCTCAAACTCTCTTTCTCTCTCTCTCTCTCTCTCAAACTCTCTCTTTCGCTCCCTCTCTCTCTCTCTCTCTCTCTCAAACTCTCTCACTCATTCTCTTCTCTCTCTCTCTCACTCTCTCTCTCTCTCTCTCTCTCTCTCTCCTCTCTCTCTCTCTCTCTCTCTCTCTCTCTCTCTCTCTCTCTCTCTCTCTCTCTCTCTCTCTCTCTCTCGCTCTCTCTCTCTCTCTCTCTCTCTTTCTCTCTCTTTCCCTCTCTCTCTCTATCCATCTATATATCCATCTATCTTTCTCTCCCTCCTGATGTACTCTTTTGACTATTGTTCCTGCCTTTATACACACACTTTTGTATTTGCTTGCGCGTGTGTTTGTATTACAAATCTAGCTTCACAGATAAATACACAAAATCACAAACTCGTGTATTTGCTTCTCATTCAACATTCCTATAAATACACTCCATGATTCAACCCACCTCCCTCCCCCCCCTCTCCCCTCCCCCTCCCCTCTGCTTCGCCTCGCAATTATTTCAGTTGCATAAAGCGATTACAAAAAAAAAAAAAAAAAAAAAAAAGTTAAAAAAAAATCGGAATTATTTCCCATGAAAATAAAACTATACCATGGACAAGAAGATATTATTTATTCTAGAAATGAACCCGATTTCATAACTGGGCAATTTGATATCAAAACACACAATAAAATGCGATACAGACTGGGCTTACACGTCACGCTGGATGTGAGTTTGTCCGAACTGTAAATATTATTACGTGTTTTGAGACGCGAGGGAAAAAACCCACGCAAATTGTTCAGCGTACACACACACACACGAGGTCGTAAATGACGTACAG
>NC_091554.1:48867721-48870221 GCF_042767895.1 Penaeus vannamei | reverse complement strand
GTGGAGGGAGAGGGGAATGGAGTGGGTGGTGGGGTGTAGGGGTGTGGGAAGGGGAGAGATGGGCGGTAGGGTGTAGGGGGTATGGGGTGGGCGATGGGGGAGGGTAAGGAGGTAGAGCAATAAGGGAGGCATGGAGGGGGTCTAGGGGGTTCCATGGGGAGGGAGTGGTGATTGGGTAGCAGTGATGGGGAGGGGGAGGGGGCAGTGGTGGGGGAGGGGAGGGAGATGGTAGTGGGGAGGGAGGGAGGGGGGACAGCGATGGGGAGGGGGGTGTTTGCTGGGTAGTAATGGGGAGAGGAGGGGAAGGGGGTGGGGACTGGGGATTAGGAAAAGAAGGTATTGATGGGAGGAAAAGGAGAGAAGGAGGAGACAGAGGAAGATGACGACGAAGGAGAGGACAAGGAGGAAAGAAAGAGAGGATTAAGAGGAGGAGAGAGAACAAAGCGAAGAATATTCGGAGGTGCGGAGAAAGGAGAGAAGGCCGGAAGGGAGGAGGAATTTGAGAAAGATTATGCAAACGAGAGAGACACAGCGAAGGGAAACGAGAGAGAGAAATGGCGAGACAAAAGACGGAAGAGGAACTGAGAGAGAAGGGGGAGGAACGATAAATAAGGAGAGAAAGAAGAGAAGAAGGTATCTCTGTTCTCGTTCTTCTTTCTTTTATCCCTCTCTCTTCCCTCTCCCTCTTTCACACCCTCTCTCTTTCCTCCACCTTTCTCATTCCCTCTCTGCCTCTCTCCTTCTCCCCCATCTCCCTATCTCCCTAATTACCATATGCCCATCCACTCCCCCTCTCCGACTCCCCTATTTCCAATATTACCCTCTCTCCCTATCTCCCTCGCTCTCTCTTCCTCCCTTTCCCTCCCTCTTCCCCCTTCTCTCTCCCTCTCCCTACATTCCTCTCCCTCCCTCTCCCTCTCTCCATCTCCTCCTCCCTCCCTCTCCCCGTCCCCCTTCCTCCTCTCTCCTTTCTTCTCCATCCCTTTCCTCCTCTCTCTCTCCCTCTCCCTCCCTCTCTCCCTCACCGGAGAAAGTTTGCAACGAAACCTCCATGATGCATAGTAATGCTCGTCGCGATGTCTCTCACTCTCACCGCACTCTCCCTGCTCCTAATCCCTAGCTCTCACACGCTCTCACACTCTCTAATAAGATCTCGCAGGCTTTCGCACGCTCTCACATGCTCTCACACGCTCTCACATATTCCCACACGCTTTAACACGATCTCACGGGCTTTCGCACGCTCTCACATGCTCTCACACGCTCTCACATATTCCCACACGCTTTAACACGATCTCACGGGCTTTCGCACGCTCTCACACGCACTCACAAGCTCTCGCATATTCTCACACGCTCTCACAAGCTCATACGCTCTCTCTTAAGCTCTCACAGGCTTTCACATGCTCCCACACGCACTCACAAGCTCTCACAGGCTTTTATACGCTCTCACAAGCTCTTTCAGGGTTTCAGACGCTCCCACACGCACTCACAAGCTCTTTCAGTCTTCCACACGCTCTCACAAGCTCTTTCGGGTTTTCACAGGCTTCCACACGCACTCACAAGCTCTCACAGGCTTTCATACACTCCTACACGCACTCACAAGCTCTCACAGGCTTTCATACGTTCTCAATAGCTCTTTCAGGGTTTCAGACGCTCTCACGCGCACTCACAAGCTCTTTTAGTCTTCCACACGCTCTCACAATCTCTCACCCTTGATTCTGTCACTCTTGTCGGCTGAGGGAGGGATTGGGCGGGTTGGGAGGAGGGACGTGGAGGGGAGGGAGGATGGGGGGGATAGGGAGATGGGAGGGGAGGAGTGGGGAAGAAATATGGGAGGGGAGGAAGGGATGGGGAGGAGAGGAAGAAGTCAACATTTTTTCTTGAATAAATGTCTATAAAAGAAGAAGAAGAAGAAGAAGACAAGAAGCAGGAAAAGAAGAAGAAAAAGAGGAGAGATAAGCAGAAAAGAAGAAGAAGAAAGTGAAGAGAAAGAAGCAGAAAAGAGGAAGAAGAAGATTTTAAAAAAGACGAAGAAGAACAAGAACAAGAAACAGAGAGAAGATGAAGAAGAAGAAACAGAAAAAGATGAAGAAAAAAGAAGAAGGAAAAGAAGCAGAAAAGAAGAAGATGAAGAAGACGAAAAAGAAAGCATCCTTATCTTTTATCGATGCCCCGGGGGTGCGGTCACCAAGACATCCTTTTAACACAACAGCTCACTTGCCTCCTTCTTGGCCCTTCTTAAGGTTCTGTTGAGCCGAGACTCGGGGAGGGAGGGGTGGGTCAGGAAGATCGGGGAGTGGAAGGGAGTGGGGGGAGTTAAGAAAAGCGTTGAGGGGGGGTCAGGTAAGATCGGGGGAGTCCGGGGGGAGTGGGGGGCAGTTAAGCGTGCTGGGGGGGGGGGGTCAGGAAGATCGGGGAGTGGGGGGGGGGGTCAGGAAAATCAGGAAGATCAGCATGGAGGTGGTGGGGAGTTAAGCGTTGCCGTGCAGAGGGTCAGAATTGG
>NC_091554.1:48842721-48852721 GCF_042767895.1 Penaeus vannamei | reverse complement strand
GAAAGAGGGGGAAGGGAGAGAGAGAGGAGAGGAAGACGCGGAGAAAGAAAGAGGGGCGGAGAGAGAGAGGAAGAGGGGTGGGAGAGAGAGACAGGAAGCAGGAGACGTAATGAAAGAAAGAAAAAGGGCAGAGAGAGAGAGAGAGAGGAAGAGGATGGAAAGAATGGAAGAAAGACGGGAGGAGAGAGTGGAAGAAAGGAGGGTGGAGAGAGAAGAAGGGACATCGAGGAAATAGATGGATAGAGAGAGTATGGACGAAAGAAAAGAGAGAGAGACAGAATGAAAGAAAGGGAAGGACAGACAAGGAGATATAGCAAAAATAGAAGTAGAGAGACAGAAAAAGAACAACCAGATGAAAGACCAAAGACCAGATAAAACTACAGAAAACTCTTTTATTTCTCTTCTTCTCCACCTCCTTGCCTACTTTCCTGCCTGTCTTTCTCCCTTGCCAAACGAACCGGGCAGGGTCACGTGATTAAGAGAACAGGTGTCTTTTTTACTTTCACCTTTTCACTCTCTTTATTTTACTTTTTTCTTTCTTTATTTTGTTTTGTTTTCCTTTTTATGTAGTTTATTCTCATCGGCACACGTGATTGGGAGAACAGGCGTCTTTTTTACTTTACCTTTCACTCTCTTTATTTTACTTTTTCTTATTTGTTTATTTTCTCTCTCTCTCTCTCTCTCTCTCTCTCTCTCTCTCTAACTCTCATCGTGGATTGAGTTAGCATTTCTTTCGATCTCCCTCCTCATTCTCCTCTCTCTTCCTTTTTTTTAAGAGTGGTTCTTATTTAACGTGACACTGCACCTTCTGTACGTTAGGAGGAACAATGATAATAACGAGAAGAGGAAGGGGAAGGATAACGAAGGAAACGGAGAGGGTGGAAAGAGAAGAAACGGCGAGAAAGAGCGAGGGAGAGGAAGAGAAAGAGGGTTGATGCTGGAGGCGAAGGTGGAAAGGAAGTGTGAAGGAATGAGAAGGGGAGAGATGATAAATAGGTAGATAGAGAGAGAGAAAGAAAGAAAGAAAGTGTGTGTGTGTGTGTGTGTGAGAGAGAGAGAGAGAGAGAGAGAGAGAGAGAGAGAGAGAGAGAGAGAGAAACAGAGAGAGAGACATAGAAAAGAGAGAGACAGAGAAAGAGAGAGAGAGAGAGAGAGAGACAGACAGACAGACAGGCAGACAGAGAAAGACAGACAGACAGCGACATTATTATTTTCCTCGACGGCCTGCCATTGAGAGGGGGGGAACAGACCTCGAAGGAGGTAGATGAGGGAGATAAGAGAAATAGGAAGAGGAAGACAAGGAGATAAAAGGGGGAAGGGAGAAAAGAGATGAGAGGCCGAGATAGTAGAATATAAAAAAAAGGAGAAAGTGAAAGACGAAGGAAGGAACTAGGAACGTAGGGCAGTAAAAAAATATATGAGAAGGTGGAGGTGAGTTATACAGGGAAGGGGAGGGTGAAGGGGAGGGGGTGAAGGGGAGGGGGGTGAAGGGGGGAGGGGGAGATGGAGCTGGAACCTGAGGCTGTGAAGTTGAGATGAATTTCTCACACCACCAGCTGCAATTGCAGCTGCGTCGTGAAGGGGGGAGGAGGAGGAGGAGTAGGAGGGGGGAGGAGGAGGAGGGAGAGGAGGAGGAGGAGGGGGGAGGGAGGAAGGAGGAGGGTGGCAGGAGGAAGAGGAGGAGGAGGAAGAAGAGGGAGGGGAAGAGAGGAGGAGGAGGGGAGGAACAGGAGGGGGCAAGAGGAGGAGGGGGAGAAGAGGAGGAGAGGGAGGGAGAGGGGAAGGAGGATGGGAGGGGTAGGAGGTAGGAGGAGGAGGAGGAGGAGGAGGAAGAAGAAGATGAAGTAGAGGAGGGGGAGGAGGAGGAAGAGCGGGAGGTGGGGGAAGGGTTGAAGGCGGTCACAAATGATAATAAATAATACTTTCTGAGAAGAGAAAGAGAAAGACAGAGAAACGGAATATGCTGATAGGAACAAAAGCGAGAGTCACGCCCGCAAAACGGTGCTTTGATGGGCGTGCGGAGACAAGAGTGTACATAGGTGTAAAAATGAATGGGTGTAAACAGGGAAGTGCTGCGGCGGAGAGATATGGCTCATATACAAAGGTAGGGAAGGAGGGAAGGAGGGAAGGAGGGAAGGGGGGATAGGAGATAGTAAGAGGAGGGAGAAGAAGTGGGAAGGAAAGATGGGAAGGAGGGTTGGGTAGAGAGAGAGAGAGAGAGAGAGAGAGAGAGAGAGAGAGAGAGAGAGAGAGAGAGAGAGAGAGAGAGAGAGAGAGAGAGAGAGAGAGAGAAAGAGAAAGATAGAGAGAGAGAGAGAGAGAAGGAGAGAGAGAGAGTGAGCGGAAAAAGAGACAGAGAAAGTGGGATAAGTGTGATACAATAAACATAACAAGATTTATTGTTTGTGATAATAAGATAATCATCTGAGTAAACCACGAGCAGACTTTCACAACACTGAATATCATTAATTAATTAAGCTCAAGTAAAAAAAATAAAAATAAAAAATAAAAATAAAAAATAAAAACGCAAAGTCACGTCACTCTTAATTACACTTCCTATAATTGATATTTGTCATTATGTGTTTACGAAGAACAAAATGTGGTAATTTAGCGAAATCTATTTTTTCAAGCTAGTTGCTGATAAACATTATAAACATTATCATTATTCTTTTTATCATTATTATTGCTCATGATATCATTATTTTTGTTATTGTCATCATTATTACTTGTTACCATTATCATGATCGTTTGTTTGTAGGACAACTCAAAAAGTTAATAGAAGATTTATATCCCGAATCAAATAATTTATTTAGCCAAATACAATACATCAACAAAAATACAACATATTTCACTAGTGGTATGGCTGAGCCCCCCTGGAGTGAGGCTCCCTTAGGAAGGCCCCTTGAACTTTTAGTAATTGAAAACAAGAAAGAGAAATCAGGACATAATGTAAGTAAATAAGTAAACTAATAATACATTTACTGACTGACATATGAGTGATTTATTTATTTATTTATTACTACTTAGTAACTGAAAACAAGAAAGAGAAGTCAGGACATAATGTAAGTAGATAAGTAAACTAATAATACATTTACTGACTGACATATGAGTGATTTATTTATTTATTTATTACTATTTAGTAATTGAAAACAAGAAAGAGAAATCAGGACATAATGTAAGGAAATAAGTAAACTAATAACACATTTACTGACTGACATAGGAGTGATTTATTTATCTATTTATTACTATTTAGTAATTGAAAACAAGAAAGAGAAATCAGGGCATAATATAAGGAAATAAGTGAACTAATAATACATTTACTGACTGACATATGAATTATTGCATAACCCCAATTAACCCAATTGCCTTGAATCCGCTATGGAGGTTCTGTGTACGGACGTTATATGTGTACGTTAAAAAAGGTGATTTTAATGTAATTCTTTAAGTGTGAATGTTTATATTGCATCAGTGACAATATTGCCTTGGCGGAGGTATGCGTTCTGTGAGTGCTTTTAGTTATTATTATTATTATCATTGTTATCATTATTTTCGTGATTCCCACTATTTTTGTTATCATAATTATCATTATCATTATTATTTTTGTTATCATCATTATTATCATTATTATTATCATCATTATTATCATTGCTATTGTTATTTTTATGACCATTGATATTGCTAGCATTAGCATTGTTATTATCATCATCAATATTACTTATACTTTTAACATTCCCTGTGAACGCGTGTTGATATAAACGCCGGAAAAAAAACTAATGATAAGAACAATAGAAAAAAATCATGATAAAAACCATAGAAAAAAATCATGATAAGAACAATAGAAAAAAATCATGATAAGAACAATAGACAGACATTTTAGAAAGTACATAAAGACTGACACAAAAAACGAATTCAAAATGAGAATAGATTCACCGGATTTACATGCGCACAGACACGCAATCACACGACACCCTTGAATGATTGCGCTTTCACGGGGGGGGGGGGGGGCATAAAAACGCACTCTGGCGGCGGTAAACAGTCAGACACGCTGTTTAAAAAAGAAAAAAAGTAAAAAAAGTAAAAAAAAAAAAAAAGTAAAAAGAAAAAAAAAAAAAGTAAAAAAGTAAAAATTATAAATAATAAATAAAAAAAAAGTAAAAAAAAAAAAAGAAACATGCTATTGTACTGAATTAAACTCGCTGTACTTGCTAACACGCGCATATGCATATACATACTAACGTACATGCATACATACACACAAGGATATGATTATGAATAACTAGCTGAATAAATGAATGAATAAGTAGACACAGGGGTGTGAATGTACACTTTCATGCATTTAAATACACTTTGAACTTTCCCTCATGCTAACCCCCCCCCCCCCCACCAACACACACACATGCAAACACACACATGTAAACACACACACACACAAATTCAAACACGCTCATAAATTCACATGTACGTCTGTCCCCCCATCACCACCTCCCCCCATACACACATGTACGTTCACCCCCCATCATCACCCCCCCCATACACACATGCACGTTCACCCCTCCCTCCCCCCTTCTCCCCATACACACATGCACGTTCACCCCCCCCCCATACACACATGCACGTTCACCCCCCCATCATCACCCCCCTTACACAAATGCATGTTCACCCCCCCCCTCACCCATGCACGCTTCACCCCCCCCCATACACACATGCACGTTCACCCCCCTCCCCTCCCCCCCTTCCACACATGCACGTTCACCCCCCTCCCTCCCTCCCCCTTCTCCCCCCATACACACATGCACGTCTTCACCCCCCTCCCTCCCCCCCTTCTCCCCCCCATACACACATGCACGTTCACCCCCCCCCTTTCACACATGCACAAGTTCACCCCCCCCCCTCTCCCCTCCCCTCCCCCCCTTCTCCCCCCCCCCCCCCACACCTCAAACTGATCGTAGCTTCCACAACCAGGTACTTGACTCGCGAACGGCGCTGCAGGAATAGATGAAATAGGTAATATAAAACCTAAATTGCTTATATCACTTGCGAAACGAGCGGTTCTGTGAGACCAGCGCTGACGTAATTGGTGTTGGTCAACCCCCTTTATGGTAATGAGGAGAAACCCATTAAAATTCTGCATTGTAAAGTCCCTCCGCCATCCATTTTTTTTTTTTTTTTTTTTTTTTTTTTTTTTTTTTTTTGTCACGGTGTCAGCGGCGTCCGTGGGCTGAAATGCAGGTATGTGTGTTTGCAACGGTGACAAGAGAGCTGCTTTATTGCAAACTCATCCCGTGTGCACTGAGGGCGGATGTATGACCGTGTGACCGACTGTCTGAGCCTATTGGGGTCTATTTCTCTCTCTTTTTCTTTTTTTTCTCTCTCTCTGGCTATTTGCATGTGTCTCTCTTTTCTCTTGTCGCTTGCTCTCTACCTTTCTTCTCCTCTCTTCCGCTCTCTCTCTCTCTCTCTATCTCTATCTCTATCTCTATCTCTATCTCTATCTATCTCTATCTCTATCTCTATCTCTATCTATCTCTCTCTCTCTCTCTCTCTCTCTTCGTCCCCCTCCCCAACCCTTGTTCTCTCCTCTCTCTCTCCTCTCTCCCTTCCTCTCTCTCTCTCTCTCTCTCCCCCCCCCCCATCAACAAAGGCCCAAGAACACAAAACCAAACACGGCCATAAACCGCCCACACACAACAGAGACCCATCTGGGCGTGAGAGGCTGTGTTTTCATATATTAATAATGTTATTGCTATAATGACGGCGGCTGTAGTTTGTTAATGGTAATTTTATGAGCGTTAGAAGTGATTATGAAGTGAAAGAGAGAAAGGGAGAGAGGAGAAGCAGCGGGGGAAAGGGAGGGAGGGATGAGAGGGAAGTAGTGACAGAGAGAGAGACCAAGGGGAGGGAAAAAAGAAAGAGAGATTGTGTGTGTGTACGTATATATATATATATACATATATATATATATATATATATATATATATATATATATATATATATATATATATATATATACATATATACATACAAACGTTCACCATGAACATAATTCACTCTGCAGTGTGACATGTCAACATCAAAATGCGAAATGGGGAAGTAACAGCATTTTCTCGACGACGTAATGTAATTCCACACTCGGGTCTGCCTTTATTTTCATTACTATTTTTTTTCAAGGAGAGAGGGTGAGTATATAATGATATATTTGTACGCATGTATTTCCTACGTTTCTTGTTTGTACATTTGTTTATTAATTGGAGAGAGAAGGGATGAGGAAGGGGACGGTCATGCATTCATGTTATGCATTTTCTGTTTTTGGCTTTTATCATAATATTTGTCATCATTATTCAAAACATTTTAGAGTGCCAAGTAGATTATTTGTTTTTATCATTTCTGCTTTTTTAGCTTTGCAGTAAATCTCTAGATATTACAAAGACACGGAGAAAAGCCAACGTAATCATAGACTTAAAACAAAGTGTAATTTAGTGCAAGATTAAAATAATAATAATGATAATAATAATAATAATAATAATAAAAACGAAATCAGAAAATATACAACACAAATTCAGCTCAAAATTAGAAATATTTTCTGATTTCCTTTTTTTTTACATCTTTACTGATTGTTTCTTCATATGTTTATTTTCTTATTTTCTTCAAATTTATGTTTATTCTCATTATTTCTCTTTCTTTGATTTTCATTCGATGGAATAGAATCATATTTCTTATATAATGATATCATTTAATTAAAATATAAATTTATATTAAAGTAACGAAAATTACTGATTATTGGCATCGAAGAAATGCATAAAGTAATTACTGAAATAATGAATCAAACGTGAATATAAAGCGCAAAAGCAGATAAGAAAAACAATAAACCTGCATAGAGAACAATAATAACAAGAATTATAGACCCAAACATAAAACACAGAAAATAAACACCAAAGATAATAGAAATAGTAGAATAAAACAAAGAAAATAAAGTACAAAATGCTTAAAATAATATTATGATAACTGTTCGCGTGTGAATGACACTGTATCAAAAAAACATTTGCATAAAGACATGATAAAACACGCAGTAAAAAATGATTTGAAAATGTAGAACACAGTGGCCAAGGCAATATATCGAAGCAAGGAATATAAGACAAAATTATTCAAGGTAGATCATTAAATACGAATTCTGGAATAAATTAAGATTAACGAAGAGAACTGAATATAAACGAGATAGAAAATATATACAGGACTTACAAAAGGGAAGGAGAAAAGAGGAGAAAATCTGCTTTGTTCTTTTCTATTTTCAGTTTCTCTTCTTGTCTCTCTTCTTTCTCTCCTTCCGCCTCCCCACTTCCCTCTTTCACGCCTTCCTCTTCTTATTCTTATGAATCTTTTTCCACCGACTCCTCCGCTTATTGTTCTTATTATTATTGTTATTATTATCATTATTGTTAATATTATTATTATTATTGTTATTATTATTACTATCATTATTATTATTATTATCATTATTATTATCATCATTATTATTCTCATTAGTATTACTATTATAATCATTATCATTATTATTATCAATATTATTGTTCCTCTTCTTCCTCGTCTTATTCCTCTTCATCTTCTTCCTTTTCTTCTTCTTCTTCTTCTTCCTCTTCTTTTCCTGTGTAATGCAGCGGCTAGCGTGTTGGTCTTGCAATCTTGCTGACCCGCGTTCGATCCCGCGCGCTGCCAGTGGATGGTCACCCCGGCCATTCCTTGCACATAGGAGGCGGGGGGGGGGGGGTTGGAAGCATAATAAAACAGACAGCATCTCACTGCTAAGAATATCCATTGTAGCAAATGGAATTAACACTAAATCTTAATCTTTCAACTTAATCTTCTTCTTCGTGTTCTTCCCCTTCTAGCTCTCCTATCTTTTCTTTATTCTCCTTTTGCAAACAGGTGACAAGAGATAAAGCGATGTTATTGTTTAATCCTCTTTCTTTTGTTTTTTTATGTAATTGTATTTTTCTTTCTCTTTTTATTTGTCTTTCTGCTCATAATATTTTTTTTCTGTAATCCTATAGTATTCGCAAATGTAGAAAACAAACTAAAAAAAGGAAAACGTATTTAATTTAAGAAAAATGACAGAGAATAGAGAAGTAAATAATCAACAACAACAAAAGAATTATGATTTGAAATGAATTAGAATTAAAAGAAAAAAATTGATGAAATACGTAGTGTGAAATATGATTTGAGATTTGATTTACTAAAAGCAAAATATAGGATATAAATCAGAGAAGAAGAAAAATCAAAATTTATATGAATTTGAATAATCGTTGAAAATGAAGAGGGAAATCTAACTAATATACAAAGACGTTTTTACATAATCTTTATTCACTTATTTGTCAATTTATCTACCTATTCATATTTCGATTTATTTTTACCAGTCGAGTTAGACATTCAGAAATATCATTACGTTTTTTAGTTGAATGGAAGGAAAGTTTTCCTTTTTTTCAGTTTTCTTTCTTCCTTTCTTAAAAACAAACAAACAAACAAGCTCTTTCGTTTCTTTGCTTCATTTCCTCTTGTGTCTCTTTATTCTCTCTTCCATATTTCTTTTCGTTCATCCTCTGTACCTCCCCTGTACTCTTTGAGGCAAAGAAAAGGAAACACAAAACAAAATATAAAAGAGAATTTAAAGCAAAGAAAAGGAAACACAAAACAAAATATAAAACAAAGAAGTAGATAAATTGTAACAAATAACCCTGTCCCGCCAGTGACAGCGACGTCTCTTCATGTGGGTTTCTGTCACACTCGAAAGGATTCGTCCTCAAAATTGTTAAAAATGTGAGACAATTGTACTCTGTGTCTCCACTGCTAATTCGAATCTGAGTGTAACTGAAGGTTCTTGATAAATAAATAAATAAATAAATAAGTAAATAAATAAATAAGTAGATAAATAAATAAATAAGTAAATAAATGAATGAATAAGGAAATAAATAAATAGATAAGTAAACAAATAAGTAAATAAGTAAATACATACATAAATAGATAGATAAATATATTCATTAATTAATTAAAAAATAAAAATGAATAAATAAATAAATAAATAAATAAATAAATAAATAAATAAATATAAATATATATATATATATATATATATATATATATATATATATATATATATATATATATATATATATATATATATATATATATATATATATATATATATATATATATATATGAGTATGTGTGTGTGAAGAAATACATATTTATACACGAATACATATTTAGGTTTGTGTATATGATTAAAAATATACTTACACACGAATGTATGCATGCGTGGGAAATGACTCAAGCCCGCGTTTCCTTTCTGCATAACTTGAAAAGGCAAATCACCCTCCGTATACCCTCGTGCGCGCGCCAGGCCGGTGTGCCCGTGGCCGCTCGCGAGAGAAAATACCTCCCCCGCTGTGCCTCCTTTTCCGCTGCCGAAGGAGGGTTCTTGTCACTCTCCAGCTGCATCCGGCCGCTCTCGGGGCCTCCTTTATCTCCAGTATAACGTTATGAGTTTCCTCTCTCCCCTTCGCTTCGCCTCTCCTGCCTTTCTTTCTCTTCCTCTTTCGCTTTGCTCTTTTTCTTTTTCTTTTGGGAGTGTTTTGTGTGTGTGTGTGTGTGGGTTTGGTTTGTTTTTCTTTTTTTTCTCTCTCTGTCTTTCTGTCTGTCTCTGTCTCACTATGTCTCTGTCTGTCTGTCTCTCTGTCTCTCTCTCTCTCTGTCTCTCTCTCTCTCTCTCTCTCTCTCTCTCTGTCTTTCTCTCTCTCTCTCTCTCTCTCTCTCTCTCTGTCTCTCTCTCTCTCTCTCTCTCTCTCTGTCTGTCTTTCTTTTTATTCATCGTCACCCTCTCCCCTTTTACCTTCCCTTCGTTCTTTTATATTCCTAATTCCTCCTTTGATTTGGAGAGTTACGACTTCAATAAACTTTTGATAACCCTTTTCACTGTCCCCTTTGCAATGCTATCTTCACGGTTTATCGC
>NC_091554.1:48835221-48840221 GCF_042767895.1 Penaeus vannamei | reverse complement strand
AAATGATGATGATGAAAGTGACATAAACATTAAGAATAAACGCCGAGCAATCGACACTAATTAATACTTATGATATAATTTATAACCGCTAATAACAACAGTGAGGATGACAAATACTATAACGAAATTTGAAAACAGATGTTAATAAAAAACATTCTGAAACAGCTGACAGTATTTACCAATGGCGATTAGAACTACAACAGCTGATTATAACAATAAGGATGACAAATACGAAAATGAAATTCAAAAATAAAATGAAATTCGAAAATAAAATGAAATTCGAAAATAAAATGAAATTCACAAATAAAATGAAATTAAAAAATAATGATCTATTAATATACACTATCTAAACCGACTCACCTTCCCTGTCACTATCCTCCATCGGGCCTCCACGCCACCTAGAGACAAATAAAAAGAAAAAATGAAAAAGAAAAGAAAGGGAAATGAAGGGAAGAAAGAAAAGAGGAAGAAAATAGATAGAAATGGAAAAAAATAATAACAATAATGATCCGTTGATATACACTATCTAAACCGACTCACCTTCACTGTCACTTTCCTACATCGGGCCTCCACGCCACCTAGAGACAAACAAAAAGAAAAATATAAAAAGAAAAGAAAGGAAAATGAAGGGAAGAAAGAAAAGAGGAAGAAAATAAGATAGAAATGGAAACAAAAAAAAATAATGATCCGTTGATATACACTATCTAAACCGACTCACCTTCCCTGTCACTTTCCTACATCGGGCCTCCACGTCACATAGAGACAAAAAAAAAAAGAAAAAAAGAAAAAGAAAAGAAAGGAAGAGGAAGGAAAAGAAAGAAAAGAGGAAGAAAATAAGATAATGATCCGTTGATATACACTATCTAAACCGACTCACCTTCCCTGTCACTTTCCTCCATCGGGCCTCCACGCCACCTAGAGACAAAAAAAAAGAAAAAAAAGAAAGAAAAAGAGAATAAAAGAAAGGAAAAGAGCAAGAAAATAACATAAAAATGAAAAAAAAAACATCGGGCCCCCACTCCACCCAGAGACAAGAAAAGAAAAGAAAAGAAAAGAAAGGAAAAGAGCAAGAAAATAAGATAGAAATGGGGAAAAAATAAAATAAAAATAATGATCTGTTAATATACACTATCTAAACCGACTTACCTTCCCTTCCCAGAGACACAAAAAAGAAAAAAGAAAATAGAAAAGAAAGGAAAAGAGCAAGAAAATAAGATAAAAATGAAAAAAAACTTCATCGGGCCTCCACGCCACCCAGAGACAAAAAAAAAATAAATAAAAAAAAATAAATAAAAGAAAGGAAAAGAGCAAGAAAATAAGATAGAAATGGGAAAAAAATAAAATAAAAATAATGATCTGCACAGACTTCCCTTCCCTTCCCAGAGACACACACACACAAAAAAAGAAAAGAAAAGAAAGGAAAAGACCAAGAAAATAAGATAAAAATGAGAAAAAAAAATAAAATAAAAATAATGATCTGTTAATATACACTATCTAAACAGACTTACCTTCCCTTCCCAGAGACACACACAAAAAAAAGAAAAGAAAAGAAAGGAGAAGAGGAAGAAAATAAGATAGAAATGGGAAAAAAATAAAATAAAAATAATGATCTGCACAGACTTACCTTCCCTTCCCAGAGACACACAAAAAAAAAAGAAAAAAGAAAAGAAAAGAAAGGAAAAGAGCAAGAAAATAAGATAGAAATGAGAAAAAAAAATAAAATAAAAATAATGATCTGTTAATATACACTATCTAAACAGACTTACCTTCCCTTCCCAGAGACACACACATAAAAAAAGAAAAGAAAAGAAAGGAGAAGACCAAGAAAATAAGATAGAAATGAGAAAAAAATAAAAAAATGAAAATAATAATCTGTTAATATACACTATCTAAACAGACTTACCTTCCCATCCCAGAGACACACAAAAAAAGAAAAGAAAAGAAAGGAGAAGAGGAAGAAAATAAGATAAAAATGGGGAAAAAGATAACAAAACATGACACGAAAGTCCGTCTTGTTTATGAACTCCCGGGCGGAATCGAATCAAATTGGAAAGCAAATTCAATCAAGATTTTATAGTACGTCTCCCTCCCCCCCCTCGTCTCCCTCCCCCCCCTCGTCTCCCCCCCCCCCTCTCCTTCTCCTTTTTTTCTACACCCTCTCCCTCTCTCCTCTTTTTTCTTTCTTTATCTTTCTCTCCCTCCTCTTCACTTTCTTTCTTTATCTTTATCTTCCTCCTCTTCACTTTCTCTCTTCCTATTCTCATTCTTTCGCTTTCCTTTTTTCTACACCCTCTTCCTCTCTCCTTTTTGTCTTTCTTTATCTTTCTCTTCCTCCTCTTCACTTTCTTTCTTCCTATTCTCATTCTTTCGCTCTCCTTTTTTTTTATACAATCTCTCCATCTCCTTTTTCTTTATTTATTTATCTTTCTCTCCCTCCTCTTCACTTTCTTTCTTCTTTTTCTCATTTTTTCGCTCTCTATCTTTTTTATACAATCTCTCCATCTCCTTTTTCTTTCTTTCTTTATCTTTCTCTCCCTCCTCTTCACTTTCTTTCTTCTTTTCTTCATTCTTTCGCTCTCCTTCTTTTTTATAAAATCTCTCCATCTCCTTTTTCTTTCTTTATTTATCTTCTTTTCCCTCCTCTTCACTTTCTTTCTTCTTCTTCTCCTTCTTTCGCTCTCCTTCTTTTTTTATACACCCTCTCCATCTCCTTTTTTTCTTTATTTATTTTTCTCTCCCTTCTCTTCACTTTCTCTCTTCCTATTCTGATTCTTTCGCTCTCCTTCTTTTTTTATACACCCTCTCCATCTCCTTTTTTTTCTCTCTCTCTCCCTTTTGCTTTTTCTCTCTTCCTTCCATTTTTTCTCTTTCCTTCTCTCTTTTTTCTACACTCCCTCTCCTTTTTTTTCTTTCGGTATCTTTCTCTCCCTCCTCTGCACTTTCTCCATCTTTCTATTCTCGTTTTTTCTCTCTCCTCCTTCTTTCTACACCCTCTTCTTCTCCCTTTCCTTTTCTTTTTTTCTCTCTCCCTCTACCCTGTCTTGTTCTTTCTCTCTCCTCCTTTTCTCTGCACCCTCTCCCTCTTCCTCTTCTTTTCTTTTTATTGTTCTTCCTCCTGTACACGTTCTTCCTCTTCCCTCTCTCGTTCTTTCTCTCTCCATCTCCTTTCTACACCCTCTTCACTTTCCCGTTCTTTCCCCTTCTATCTCCCTCCTCCACGCTCTTTCCCTTTTTTCTCTTTACTTTTTAAATTCTCCCTCTCTTCTTCTCCTTCTACCCTTTTCGCTTTTCCATTATCCGTTTTCTTTATACTCCTTGATCTATCCTCTTTCTCCCCCTCTCCTTCCTTCTTTCTCCCCCTTTCTTACCCTCTCTTCTTTCCCCCCTACCATCTCATCCTCTTCTCCCTCCTTCCTTCGTTTTCTCCACTCCCTCCTTTCTCTATTTAATTCTTTCTTCGTCCGAAGATTCGTTTTCTTTTTCTAGGACAAAGAAAACGGGAAGAAAGAAAACGGAAGGGGAAATTGCATGAGGGGGGACTGAGGAGGAGGAGGAGGTGGGTGTTCGACGAAAAGACACAATGGGATGCCTGATTAAATTTTCAGAGAGAAGGAGAGAGACAGAGACAGACAGACAGGCAAACGGACGGAAAGAGAGACGGTGAGAAAGATAGAAAGACAGACAAATAGCCAAAAAGAGAGACAGTGAGACAGACCGACCGACAAAGAAAGAGAATAAATAATGACAAAAAAGAAAGATGAAGAAAGTGACAAAATGAATAGATAAACGACAGAGAAAAGAAAAGAAAAAGCTAAGAGAGAGGGACAAGAAAAAAAAAGCAAAAACAGTATCACAATTTCCAAGGAAATTACTCACAGAAAACGGAATATTAGAATTTTGCACACGGAGGGAAGTGGGAGGGGGGGGGGATAGAGGGGTAGAGGCCCTCCTCAGAGGTTGCCAAATAGCATTTCCGTAGATTATATTTTCGCGCCTTTCCTTGCCTCTTTTGTTTCTGATGATGAATGCAAAATTTAATGGATTTACCAAAACGTGGTGGAGAATTCTTTCTATTTTCTTTTTCTTAGTTTTTATATTTAATTTTTAGGTGTCTTTTTTCCTCTCTTTATTTTTTTCTGTATATTTGTCCATGTCTCTCTGTTTTAGCTTTTGTCTCTGTCTCTGTTTCTGTCTGTCTGTCTGCCTCTCTCTCTCTCTCTCTGTCTATCTCTCTATCTCTCTGTTTCTCATTCCCCTTTATCTAACTTTATCAACCTCCATTGCAAATTCCATTTCCTCTCCTCAAAAGAAAGAGAGAGAGAGAGAGAGAGAGAAAGAAAAACTCTACATTCTCTGGTTTTCTCCCCTTCCTTTCATTCCCATTCCTCTCTCTCTTTCTTTTATTCTATTTCTACTTCTCTCTTCCGTGTGAAAGTTGCAGCTGCGTGTCCAGATTAACAAACAATTAATCACTAGAGTCTCCCCTTGTCATAAGTAATTATTTAAATGCTGATTATCGTTGTCAGTACAAAGCTATGTTATTATGAGAAGCATCGTTATGGATTTATCATTATTGTGACAGCGAGCATGACGTAAATGTAATGTTTGTTTATCCATAAATGTGTGTGTGTGTGTGTGTGACCGAAATTGATTCTAAACATGTGAAAAAAGGTTTAACGTCAGGTAAAAAAATGATAGAAATGAAATAAAATGAATAATAAAGAAAATAAAACATCGGGCAATCTCGAAGGATCATGAATATAAAGTGTATTTGGGTCTCTTACAAATACAAGAGTAGTTGTCGTATTTATTTCTATCAACTATTTCACATCCACCTCATAAACCATGAGGGGGGAAAGGACAGATATATTCTGTCGTCATAACAAATTCCAATAATGTTTATATTCACCCTCCCTTGAGTGGACTGCAAGAAGAGCTAGACAAATCCTCTTTGCTGTTCATAATCTTCCCCAAAAGGAAAAAGTGGCAACTCAGCTGAA